>NC_141026.1:16839062-16993750 GCF_052040795.2 Danio rerio
CAAGTTTAAGACTTTTTAAGTCTTTAAGAAAATTAAGTATTAAATTTAAGAACTATAATCACAATATCAAAAACACATGAGAGAAAATGAAAAATCACAAAATTTATGGTAAAATAAAATTATTTAAATTGAACAGTACTGAAGACAGGTTAGATGCACTAATGAACTACAGGAAAAAACAAACAAACATTTTAAGGCTGATTTATACTTTCGCCTGGCGCCGCATTGCGCACCTTCGCTTTTATACTTGACGCGTTGACAGTTGTGATATTTTTATTATAACGACAGGGGCCTGTCAAAAGAAACCGACAGATAAGCAGAGGAGAAGGAAGTTTCTGGAACTACGTCATTTCATTAATATCATTAAAGATTTTTAAACAAAATTTTTTTTATTATTTTTTATTTATCATAATGATAACAAAGTTGGGCGATGGGGTGGCACAATGGTTAGTGCTGTCGCCTCACAGCAAGAAGGTCTCTGACAATTTAGAACACAGCGATGACGTCACATTCGGCGCACGCAGTGAGTTCAATAACAGAAAGCTGATTGCCTATTGCATGTTGGTCTTATTTGTAGTTGTAATACCGCAAATTACATTTGGACTAGTGAAATAAAGAACAACACCACAAAAACCAAGCAACAACAACAACAAAAAAACAATTAATGAGCATTAGATGTAGAGTTACATGGACATCGGAAAAAAGAATTTCTTTCTTTAAAATAGAATTCAAATCCCAGTTATTTTGAGGCCCACCATTACGTGACGTAAGAGTGCGGTTTTCCCCAGCCACCAAATTGATTGACAGATGTGTATTAACATGTCTCTGCATTAATGCATATGGCACATTTTACCAGAAACATACATTATCTGTCTGTAAAATAAAATAAAGTGAATAAAAACTATTTCAACCCAAAAATGGACTGATGGTTGATTTCTGTCAGTTGTATTGTAAAGGAATATGAAATTCATTTCGGTCTCAGATTTGTTTTCCTTTATTAAAAAACATTTTACAAATGTACAAACCCTGTCATTGCACTTGTCCTCAGCCCAATTGAACCTACAGCTTTAATAGTTTAGTAATGCTAAAAACTGTTATTTAAAAGAAATAAACTTCAGAAATATCAAGTTTAAGTGCACAGACTCTTTATTTTGATATGTAATATTATCACATATTCCTAGCAGAAAATATTTAGAGCCGCAAAAACAAAACATAAAAAATGTTGGTGGTGGCTAACATTTAAAAAAATAAAATAAAAGTTATACACTCACTGGCCACTTTATTAGGTACACCTTACCAGTACCTGGTTGGACCACTTTTGCCTTCGGAGCTGCCTTCATCCTTATTGGCATAGATTTAACAAGGTACTGGAAACATTCCTCAGATATTTTGGTTCATTTAACATGATAGCATCATGTGTTTGCTGTAGATTTGTCGGCTGCACATCCATGATGCAAATCTACTGTTCAATCATGTTCCAAAGGTGCTCTATTGGATTGGTACTCAGGCTGTAGCGTTGACACAATGCTCAATTGGTACTAATGGGCCCAAATGTGCCAAGAAAATATCCCCCACATCGCTACACCATCACCACCAGCCCGAACTGCTGATACAATACAGAATGGATCCATGCTTTCTTCTTGTTCATGGCAAATTCTGACCCTACCATCTGAATGCAGCAGAAATCAAAACTCATCAGACCAGGCAACGTGTATCCAATCTACTATTGCTCAATTTTTGGTGAGTCTGTGCCAATTGTAGCCTCAGGGTGTACTCACACTATGTACAGTTGCCTTAAACCGGGCCGAGGCACATTTGTCTCCCATCCTGTATCCCCCGTCAACCCGCACTCCTGAGCATGCTTACGTCATCGATGATGCGCTGTTCAGTTTAACAGAAAAGAAACGCTCTCGCTCAGCACAGTAGAGATTTCTTTAGTTATATCATTTTAGTGGTTTGAGATGCAGTGACACATAGTCAAATATTTTGCCTAACAGATCAGTTACTTTTGGTGCTCATAAACAATCAAAGTCCTCGTGCTGCAGGTATTAGGAGGTTTGCTGAAGATGCAGTTATCGTGCAGTGAGGGGTTTGTGTCTTTAATAATCTACGACAGTTTGTGTTCATTGAACAGTTATAATTATTAATTCATCCATATCAAACAGTCCCTTAAAGTCACGTCTCGCCTTCAGTTTTGGGCTCAGGTGCGCTTTGCACTCACGCTACAAGCGTACCGTGCCTGAGCCCAAGTGAACTATGCTCTGGCACACCTCTTCCAACCGGGCCAGGGCCGGCCAACTGATCCATGCCTTAGCCCGATTTAGAGCACTCACACTTCTCAAACAAACCGCTCACTGGATATTTTCTCTTTTTCAGATCATTCTAGTAAAGCCTAGAGATCAGCAGTTTCTGAGATACTTGGACCAGCCTATCTGGCACCAACAATCATGTCACATTCAATTAAATGACTTTAATTTCTTTTTCCAGCTACTCATTCTGATGCTCGGTTTGAACTGCAGCAGATCATCTTGACCATGTATACATGCCTAAATGCGTTGAGTTGCTGCCATGTGATTGGCTGATTAAAAATTTGCGTTAACGAGTAATTGGACAGGTGGACACCTTATAAAAGTGGCCAGACCAGTAAATACACTGTGTCTATGACATACACATATTACACCCATACGCTAATATGCATACACTTTCAATCATGGTGCGATTGCCAGCAAACAAATATCAGGGCTCGTAATTGCAACCATTATGGTCGCAATTGTGCCTGTAAATTAGTCTATGTGACCTTATAATATACAAGTCAAATGTTGGATTCTTTGTAGGCACCACAAAATGGGTCTCAGGTAAGATGAACCACCCACCAATCAACAATCATGCAGGCTCTACAGTTTACCTGCCCAATCTTCCCTCCTCCAGCAAACCGGATCCTGAAAGCATTTAAGGAGAAAAAAAGACACAACAAGACCACCATCAAACAAGAACCAAACCCAAACAATCACACCAAATGTTTACCCAAAACACAGTTCAGGGTGAACAAAATCAGTATATGAAACAGATTAACTATTTTGCGGTTTTGAACCTTCACGCATTTGTATGTTTTTTAGGACAGGACATTTTTTTTTCCAATGGCCCTCATCAAAACAATAATGGCACACAGAATCAGGAATGGGTCTTGATGGTACATGTAACATTTTCTATGCTTTAAACTCAGGTTTTTGAATATTTAATCTCAGTTCTTCAGTAGGATAATTCCTGCCCCTATTCATTTGATAATCACTCATCCACTTTTTATGCGTTACCACAAAATCATTGGCTAATACAGCAGCCTTACTCGCAGTTGCTGGCTTATTTTATTAATGTATGTGGCAATGAATTCTGAAACAATATAAATAAAATTAGAGGTTAAACACCAGCGAACGAAATGGGTAGCCAATTCGCAAAGGAATTCAACATAATTTTGTCTATCATTTTTTTCCAAGTATGAAAATGTATACGATACGCCTCAGGAACTACTTCAAACGCTTTTAGAACTGCAGATTTTATTTTTTCACAATCCCCACGATCTTCCACTGAAAGCGCAGTATAAGCCTCTTGAGCTTTTCCCACAAGCCCCGACTGCAACATAATTGTACGGACAGCACTTGGCCCCACTCATTCATCAGCTACACTTTCGAATAAAGAGAAGAAAGCATCAGGATCTTTTTCATTAAACTTCGGTAGCAACATTAAATTGCTTACAAAATCACCTGCTCAATTTCATTCTCTGAGGGTCTCCCATCAGCCATGACAGCCAACAGGTTCCCCAACAATATTTTCCAACAGAATCATCCCAAAAAGACTAGAAAAAACTTACCCAAATACAGTACTAATGAATACTTACGACTTAGATCTAAACTTCGGACATAAGCAATCGGCTCATAATCAAATATCCCCCTAACTAACCCACATGTCCCACTGACTAAACTTACCTAACTCTTGTGTTTTCCCAAGAGTCAAGCCTCTTTAAGCAGCTGATACCACTGGTGCACAGCTGAACTGTTGGTCCAGAAATGCAACCCCGGCGGTGCACTCAACCCAGGAAAACACCAAAAATAAAAAGTAAAAATTGATAACCTCTCAGGGGATTACCATATAAATAATAAAATATTATTATCTAAAATATCATAAAATGTTATGAGTCGAACTTATCTGTCCAAAGCCAAACGAATGCTCTGCTCTGCCTAAACACGCACCCACAGCATTTAATGTGATCCTTTATATATTATATATGTTCCATGTATGAATACATAAACCATGTTCATTGTGAAAAAAAAAACAATTCCTTTATTTTGTCCCAGCACAAAATTATTAAGTTAACTTATTTGTTTTCGCAGGTGGTTCATTCCACTGTGCTTTCTCTAGATTAAATAAAGGGACTAAGCCAAAAAAGAAAATTTTGATGAATGTTTTGACAAATATAAGGAGATTAAACAAAAAACAAATAAGTTGTTTCTTCAGCTTAAATCTCAAGAATTGTGTTGATTTAGCTCATTTTAAAATTGTAGTTAGAACAAGCAGCAAAAAGTCCTTTTTACTTAGTACAGGTCAGAAAAAGACCTTGAATACATTTCACAAATGTATTTAACAAACATATATATAATATTATTTATTTAATAATAACGAATAATATTAATTTAACTAGCAAAAAAGGTGTTCATGGACCATTTTTATTGTTTCAGGGTACTAGATTTGTTTAAATGAAACATATCTAAAACAAATGTAGTGCCTTGAAGTCATTTGAAATGTTCATATATAGTTTAGTCTTTTAGTACATTTTTAGGTAGCACTTTAGTATAGGGACCAGTTCTCACTGTTAACTTCTTGTTTATTAACATGGTTGTTATTAAAGAGAGAGTTCACCCAAGAGTGAACATTTTTGTACTTTCTGTCTACTCACACTCAAATGATTTTAAACATGTATACATTTTAATTCTTCTGTTGAACACTAAATAAGTTACATTCAAAAATGTTGGGGGGAAACAGCCATTGATATCCATAGTGGGAATAAAAAAACTGGACATCAATGACTGTTTTTCTCTTCTTTTTTCCTCCTTACCTTCTTTGGTCTTTCTTTGTGCTTAATAGAAGAAAGAAACTTAAACTGGTGTTTGGTAAAAGTGGATAACTAAAAAAAATAGTTCTAATTTTTGGATAAACTTTTAACATATATTTACTGTTTATTAATACTTATAAAGTACATATTCTACATGATCATAATGTGCATCACTTGTAAATTACTAAATGATTGAGGCAAAATGCATAGTTAATAGTTCAAATTTAATCTTAAAATAAAGTATGATCCATTTAAATTTAAAATTAAGAACCAAAAACAGTTGTGCCATACTGTTTCTACCGTCAGTCAACTTCACCATATGCAATACTTTTTCCATAGATGTTCAAAAATGTTTTACTATGAAAATTAATAGTGGGTTTTCATTATTTAATCCAACATATACGAGTTTTTTTAAATGATCAAAATAATGATCTACTTATAATTTACAACTGTGATTAGCAACAAAAGATTTTCATTCATTATAATTTTCATTTAGTCTTCAAGGTTTATTTTTATCCTACCATAACAGGTCAATTTATTTATCTTCTTCATGTATTTGAATTCCAGTAGTGGCTGCATATGGTTGTCTTTGATAACTTCAGAGTGCTGTAAAGTGCAAAGCTGTATTGAAATAAAATAGATTGTTGCTGGATTTCTAAAGTAAAACACATTCGGGGAGGTCTAAGAACTCTTATTTAATTACATGTTGCTAAGAAGATCATAATATGTGATAAAAGACACTAAAATCTTTATTTCAAACCCTCAAGAAGTTTTGAATATTATTGTATTCAGAACATGACATGACTGATTCAGTACAGTCCAAATATGAATAGATTGTTTTGTCTAATTCGGGTGGTTCTACTGTTAAAATAGATAGTTTATTCGCTGTGTACTTTATTTTACTAATACTTTATATTACTGTGTGTATAAAAATCACGTCTTTTTATTTAAAATAGATACCAAAATAGCACATACTTTGAATTTCTACACTAAAACATAGACTAATGTATCTTTTGTGTTCAGCTCTGTGGAAGGAACTCCTTCAAGCACACGGTGCTCTACTGGACCCTAAACTGGACCTGAGCTCTTTAGCTAAAGTTACTGATGGTTACGCACAGGGACACATTCTTCAGGCCATCCAAACTATCCTAATCCCCCACCGCCTGGAGCTGCAGGCCAAGAGACCCCTCACTGCAGTGGAGTTTATCCCTCCTCTCGCAAGACAAGACCCTGTCTATAAAGAAGAGGAAGAGAGCTTTAAGGTCAGAGAGTTTCTAATGTTCTAATGAAATTATAAGGTTTTATCTGCATTATAAGCGATATTTGCATTTATTATAGCAGAAAGGATGCTAAATGAAATAAAATGACTGAAAATCTATGTACAGTTTCAAAGTCAAGTGAGGATTGCAGGAAACATGCAGATAGAACAGGATACCTAAAAAATCCCTTTCGGTTTGAGAGGGGTCTGGCTGCAGACTCGGTGCAGTGCAATTTGAGCTGCATCCAATGCTTTTTATTGTGCTCTGAGTCTGACATTGCATCGCTGAGTGATGCAATCTCAGCTTGCATCATAAAGACTGCATCGAGATACTATTGTTCGGATTGAGATTATAAGGTTTTCTTATCTTGCTAAATATTAATTAAAGCCTTAATATTCAAAAAACACAAACAATTTCATTCTTTTTTTATAAATAATTAATTTATTATAGAATTTATTACATGTTATAATTTAATTTTAATAATTCAGTCATTTGTTTTAAAACAAAGTTAGTGTTGTACCAAAATGTAACACTGATATGCATGAGAAAGTTATAAATATTGCAGTTATTCAGAGGTTTAAGAATCATTTGTTTAATTATTCTGATTAAGACAGAAAGCAGCTACTATAATATATATACAGTACACTCATCAGCCACTTTATTTGGTGCACCTGCCCAACTGCTCGTTAACACAAATTTCTAACCAGCCAATCACATTGCAGCAACTCAATGCATTTAGGCATGTAGAAATGGTCAAGACGATCTGCTGCAGTTCAAACCGAGCATCAAAATGAGGAAGAATGGCCCCTAGCGTCTGTCACTAGAGCACCTTAGGAGGTCAAAGGAGTGACGTTTACTTGCACAGCACTTACTAGCTGGACTCCGTTACACAGACATGGTCAGGACGCTGCAGTTCAAACCAAGCATCAGAAAAGGAAAGAAAGGTGATTTAAGTGACTTTGAACGTGCCATGGTTGTTAGTGCAAGACAGGTTAGTCTGAGTATTTCAGAAACGGCTGATCTACTGGGATTTTCATGTACAACCATCTCTAATGTTTACAGAGAATGGTCTGAAAAGAAGAAAATATCCAGTGAGTGGCAGTTATGTGGGCGCAAATGCCTTGTTGATGCCAGAGGTCAGAGGAGAATGGCCAGACAGGTTTAAGCTGATAGAACGACAACAGTAACTCAAATGAACACTCGTTACAACCGAAGTATGCAGAAGAGCATCTCTAAATGCACAACACATCCAACCTTGAGGTGAATGGGCTACAGCAGCAGAAGACCACACAGGAAAGAACAGGAACCCAGGTTACAATTCACACAGGCTCACCAAAACTGGACAATAGAGGATTGAAGAAACGTTGCCTGGGCTGATGAGTCTCGATTTCTGCTGTAACATTCAGATAGTGGGGTCAAAATTTGGTGTCAACAACATGAAAGCATGGATTCTACCTGTCTTGTCTTTATAGCTCAGGCTGCTGGTGGTGGTGTAATGGTGTGGGGGACATTTTCTTGGCACGCTTTGGGCCCATTAGTACCAATTGAGCATCATGCCAATGTCACAGCCTAGAAAACATGACGATGATTTCACTGTACTCAAATGACCCCCACAGTCACCAGATCTCAATCCAATCGAGCACATTTGAGATGTGATGGAACGGGAGATTCACATCATGGATGTGCAGCCAACAAATCTGCAGCAACTGCATGATGCTATCACATCAATATGGACAAAAATCTCTGAGGAATATTTCCAGTACCTTGTTGAGTCTATGCCACGAAGAATTAAGGCAGTTCTGATGGTAAAAAGAGGGGTCCAACCTAGAACTAGTAAGGTGTATCTAATAAAGTGGCCGGTGTGTGTGTGTGTGTATAAAATAATTAAAGCTATGCAACTAATTTTTACCAACTTTAACAAAAAATGCATGTTAAATCTAGGGTTTCAATTACAAAATGTCATTTTTCTAAATCCCCTTTCTAAATCTCTTTTTATATTACATTTTTCCCATTTCGACTGTTATTAGGCTATTCTCCTAAAAACTTCCTTCCCGCTTGTCAACAAGCAATTACTTAAGTGAAATCCAGCCCCCTGCCTGTGGCAGTTTAGTTTGCTCATTCCTCAAAAAAAACATCTGTCTGTGTTTCTGTGCATTATAAGTCACAGAATTCAGATTTTTTTTCAGTGAAAGTCAGGGGATTTGAAATTTGGCCTAGAGTGGGACTCTGTAAATCATCTCCATAGTGATGACGTGTAACTGCATCTTTTGGGTAAAATAACTCAACAGGCCTCTGAGATGATACTGGTTGGTTCTATTGTGTGCATTCAAAGTGCTGAGTTTAATGTTGTAGCTAAATAAAATAAAAAAGCTCCAAATGTGCACAATGTTTTGTAAAGTTGCCACAAAATAGGAAAATTTGAATGACTCAATTTTGACAGAAATGTCAGATAAATCCTTATAATTCCAAAATGATGACGATGGATAATGATGTTGGTGTACTGAGCTCAAGTTATGCGTATACTTAAACTGATATTATGTTGTGTGTATTTGTAGGCATGGTACAGCCGGACACCTCTGGGCAAAAAACGAGCGCGAGCAGCTAAAGCCAGTGAAGAACAGGCAATTCTCAAGAAAGGGAAAACTAAAGGAGGAAAATTGCAAAAGAAAGGGAAGGAGGGGAAGAAGAAGAAGAAGAAAAAGAAGTGAAAAGAGACCTATTTAAAAAAAATACAGGAGCAGTTTATGTTCTGTCCAGCAGAGGGCATTAGCACCTTTTACAAAAACCTGTGTCTAACTCAAAGTTGAATCCTTTTTATGGTTTCTCAGTGTCTTTTGGTTTAAATGATGTCTTTCCTCAGGTTCCGCTGTTGACTCTTTATAAAATTTCTTACTTGAATTAAGTATCTAAAGGATTTTGGATTACTATTGTAGTTTTTTATTGTGAAAAAGGGATTTTGTGTATGAATGCTTGCACATGTCAGAATGTTCCACATTGAAACTGAGACTGGATTAGTTCAAACTTTCTCATCATTGTGTAGAGCACAAGAGCAAAGCTGGGCCTATTGTTTAATACATATTCTGCATGTGATCTACTTTTATTTTGTCATTTATTAAAATGTGAGTGCAATTAATAAAGGACAGTTCTGGACTCTGGAATGATGCACATTTACTTATTTACATTTTACATTTACTCTGTTACATTTACCATAATAACATTTCATTTTTGGACACAACTCACATGTGATAATGTGTATTATAGGGAGAAAAAAGCTGAACTCTTTTTATGATCAAGGATTTTCAGGAAAAGTGGATTTTAATGTATATAATTAAAGATTTACTTTATATAATGTGACAAAGTTGTACAATGAGCTTGGCTGCAGTTAGTGTGGTTGAGAACAATAGTGAAAATGGGTAAAGAGACAGTCCATCCAAAAATGAAAATCTATCATCTATTACACATCACTGTGCAACTCTAAACATGTATCTGTTTATTTCTTCAGCTGAATACAAAGTTGATCCAATGGAAATCAGTAGAAATCAAAATGTTAGATACCAATATTCATTCATTCATTTTCTTTTCAGCTTAGTCCCTTTATTAATTTGGGGTCCCCACAGCGGAATGAACCGCCATCTTATCCAGCATTTGTTCCATCCAGCAGATGCCCCTCCAGCCACAACCCATCACTGGGAAACACCCATTCACATCATTCACACACACACACTATGGACAATTTTAGCTTGCCCAATTCACCTGTACCTCATGGCTTTGGACTTGTGAGGGAAACCAGAGCACCCGGAGAAAACCCACGCGAACACAGGGAGAACATGCAAACTCCACACAGAAATGCCAACTGACATAGTCGGGACTCGAACCTGCAACCTTCTTGCTGTGAGGCGACTGTGCTACCCATTGTGCCACCGTAAAGCCCCAGCTACTATTATTCTTTAAAATATTGTATTCTTTCTTAAACAGAATGTGTTTGAAAAGACGCAAGTTAAATAAATTATGGCAATTCTCATTTTTAGGGAAATCAGCATGAAAAGAAGTAAAGATTGTTGTTTTTTCCCCATATTGTGACAAACATCCAAACAAAATAAGTAGGGTGGTGGATGACTTGTCTTTTGGAAACTGATTGGATTGTTGAAAGATGGATGTTGCAAACAAAATCTAACAAAATGGAGAAAAATTGATGACTGTATGAACGCAGTGCAGAATGAGACACGGTCTGATAGCCCCACCTTAAAGAACCGTTAGTCCCGTCTTAAAGGCATTCCAAGTGACCAAAAGTGAAGAAAAGTCATTTTAAGAGAGGAGGAAACATCTAATTTGATTAAAGATTATGAGAGTGGGGTGACAGAGTGGCTCAGTGGTTAGCACTGTCACCTCACAGCAAGAAGGACGTTGCTTCGAGTCCCGACTGGGTCAGTTGGTATTTGTATGTGAACTTTGAGCATGGAGCATGCTCATTCTGTTCGCATGTGTCTCCTCTGGGTGCTCCATTTCCCCCACAGTCCAATGACATGCAGTATATAGGTGAGTTGAATAAACTAAATTGGCTGTAGTGTACTGCAAGTGTGTGCATGTGAGAGTGTATGGGTCTTTCCCAGTACCGGGTTGCAGCTGGAAGGGCATCCTCTGAGTAAAATAAATGCTGGATAAGTTAGCGATTCATTACGGCAACTCCTGATGAATAAAGGGACTAAGCTGAAAGAAAATTAATGAAAGAATTATGAGAGCAAATACAATTTTACAAAATACTGAAGTGCACAGATACATTGTTGATTAGGAGCACTAAAATCTACATCTAGAAATAAGAATAGTAAAATGATTTCATTTTGACTTTAAGCACTGAAAAAAATCTGTTAAATGCCTTCTCTGGCTTTTCAAAAGACGATGAGATTTTTACATGAAGTGAAAATGCACAGTTTCTTGTAAGGGTTGAGGTAGAGCAATAGAAAATACAGTCATACCGTATAAATATAATGGAAACCTATAGAATGTCCCCACAATTTACTAAAACCAACAAACAAGTTTATCTGTGCTTGTGTGCATGCATAAAAAACACTTTTGTAAAAAAAAAAAAAAAAAAAAAGTACCTTTCCTTTTTGTTTATGACATAAATTTGATGATCAACAAATCATTGCAGTAAATACCACTGATAAGCTGTCCTTTTGAAAGTGAAAGCTGATACAAGTAAAATTAAGTTATATTATTTAAAAATCATTTAGGGTAAATTATATTTATATTGTTTTGATTATGTTTTGTTAACCACAAATATGTCCATTTTGTTAATTTAGTGTGTTTAGTAAAGTTTATATATATATATATATATATATATATATATATATATATATATATATATATATATATATATATATATATATATATATATATATATAAAGAAATAAAAATTAAAGGGGGGCTAATAATTCTGACTAATATATATTTTTAAATAATATATTTTAAACTGAAGAGTTGTTTCCTTGATGACGTTTTATTTAAATAAGTCTAAAAACCCAACCAAAAACTTAGTGATTTAATTATTGATTAATTGTATATCAATATTATATTATAAATATTGATTATTGGTAATAGAGTTGAAGTTTCTCCACTTTGCTGACTATAGGAAAACATGTCAGAAATGTCAGTGACGTTTCAATTAACAGCCTTGACCGCATTATACGAAATTCGTTCGAAAGATTCCACGGATTCCATGACGTCACCGAGGCCGAGGAACATTTCAGAATATCAGAAAACTGCACACTTGAACGGTAATCGAGCGAAAGCGAGAGAAAAAAACAGTTCACTGCGTTTTTTACCGCGTTTCTTTGATGCCAGTTTTGCCTTCTACTGACACATCAATGGCGAACAGCTCAACAGGTAAATTCTTGTTCATATTTACTAGTGTTCAAAAGTCTGATAGGCCTACCGTACTCTCCAAGCACAATGTCTATGTTCAGAAATCCAACATGGAGGCCAGCATCGTAATTCATAATTTAAGCGAAATGTCAAATTACATCTGAGCTCGTAGGCAGCCCACATTTACAGACATCCCAACCTGGCCTGGCGCCTCTGTTTCCGTATTATGTTTAACTTACGGACATCAACAAGGAACCACTGTGAATATGCAAGAGACTCCTGGAGCTTAAAATGTCTTAAGAAATATAAAATAAAAACTGAAATAGTTATAGTTTTTTACCCGAGTTAAAACTGTAAACTAAATGCAGCCTATAGGCTTTTCTCAAAGAAGTTTGAGTAATTAGACTTACCAATCCCTTTATATTTTAAATGTAAAAATATATTTTAATGACAACAATAGATGCTAACTGGGAAACTAAAATCTGTCAATGCTATATAGTAATTCACAATAACTATGTCTAGTCATGCATTGTTGATGTCGGTAACATTCACAATAAAAAAAGCTAAAAGTAATTTTATAAAAAAATAATTTGTATGTTTTTATGTAATACTAGTAAGCATTTATTTAATTTAATGTATTGTAGTGTCTTTGTTTTTCTCAGCTGTTCAAAATAAAAAGATCAGTGATGTAACTCAAATGACAATCTTAGATCTACTCTGATTAAACGTAGTAAATGGGCTGAGAAAATTACATCAACATAACATCAATAGATATGTAATATACATATATTATAAGTATTATAATACAACGTTTAAATAAGTATTATTTAAATATTATATTTTATAGTATATAATGTACAATTTTTTGTGGTTCCTGTTCATTCTGATCCTTATATTCAGTGTCCAAACTAAATAAATATCTTTAATCCTTCTCACACACACACACACAACTTGAAATTATAATTATTATTAAAGTGTTTTACTAATAAGAGAAGGTAAAAAATTGTAACATGAAATCTTTTTTTGTCATTGTTTTCAGAAACACAACCAAACAACAAGAAGAATAGCCTGTGTGCTTTCTTCAGAATGAAATGTTTGGCTTTACAAAAAGCCAATCGGCGTCGACGTCGAGGCAATAAAGTGTCTTTTTCACAGCCTCCGTCTGACACAGAACCCGTGGGTCCACAGCCAGGCCCATCAACAGATAATCTTCAGTCTGCTCTGTCCAGCTTTGAGTCTCAGGCTGTAGACGATCAGCGGGATCTTCTGCTTGGTCTGTCCAGCATCGAGCCTCTGGCTGTAGACGACAAGACTGATCTTCAACCTGGTCCATCCAGCAACAAGCCATCAAACTTTTCTGAAGGAAACAAAGCCAATCCAGAGCCTGCTGAAGGTGAGCCTAGTGTTTATATGCTGTTTTTCATACTTGTGTCAAGTAACCCTATATAGCATATGCTGCACAAATATTCTTTTTTGCATCATGTTTATCATGATCCGTGTCTAGATCCAAACTGATTGCACATCAATGCCTTAAACACACACACACGAAAAGTACGAAAGGTCTCCGAGACTTTTTCACCTTCACAAACCTACGACAGAAAGGAACATACGTACAGAAAGACAACCTTCTCAAGTATTTCTACGCTATCTCCAACATCGACATACCAGCTCACACACACACACACACACACACACACATAAGGTGATGTAATGTTTATTGTAAAATATTCAATGATTTAGTTCAAGTTAAAGAAAGTAATTGTAGTAACTGGCAATCTTTGTGGTTCTTTTCAGAAACTCAACCAAAAAGCAAGAAGAGCAGGCTTTGTGCATTCTTCAAGAACATATGGCTGACTGTACAAAAAGCCAATCAGAGTCAACGTCGAGGCAGTAAAGTGTTTCCTTTTCAGCCTCCGTCTGACACAGAACCAGTGGGTCCACAGCCAGGCCCATCTAATTTCAAGACAACATCTGTACAAGATTTGTCTGGTCTTCAGCCTGCTCTGTCCAGCTTCGAGTCACTGCCTGTAGATGATCAGCATGATCTTCAGCTTGGTCTGTCCGGCCTTGAGTCTCTGGCTGTAGACAATCAGACTCATCTTGAGTCTGCTCTGTCCAGCCACGAGCCTCTAGCTGCAGATGATCGAACTGATCTTCAGCTTGGTCTGTCCAGCCATGAGCCTCTAGCTGTAGACGATCGAACTGATCTTCAGCTTGGTCTGTCCAGCCATGAGCCTCTAGCTGCAGATGATCGAACTGATCTTCAGCTTGGTCTGTCCAGCCATAAGCCTCTAGCTGTAGACGATCAGAGTGATTTTCAGCTTGGTCTGTCCGGTCTTAAGTCTTTGGCTGTAGACGATCAGACTCATCTTCATTCTGGTCCTACCAGCAATAAGCCAGCAAACTTTGAAGCTAACCCAGCCAATCCAGAGCCAGCTAAAGGTGAGCATAATGTCAATTTATTGCTGTTTCACACTTGTAAAGTAACCCTTTAAAGTCATGTATTTATTTATGCACTTCATGGTATCTTTGTTAGTTTTAAAATTATAAAATTGATTTATTTTTGGTAGATAGTCTTTGTATATGACTTCTGATTTTGGGTGACATTTTCTAACTTTTTTTGTGTCTGGGATTTCTAGAAAAAACAACAACAAAGAAGAAGAGGAGTTTCTATACATTCTTTAAAAAACTGTGGCTACACAAGAAGCACAATGTGGTTAATCCACAGACAGACAAAGGTTCAGCTGCTTCAAAGCCAAATCCACACACTCCTCAGCAAGATCAACCAACATCTGAGCCAGACCCACCAACATCTGAGCCAGACCAAGCCATTCCTGAGTCAGAGCCACCAACATCTGAGCCAGACCCACCAACATCTGAGCCAGACCCACCAACATCTGAGCCAGTCCCACCAACATCTGAGCCAGACCCACCCAGTCCTGAGCCAGATCCACCAACATCTGAGCCAGATATACCCATTTTTGAGCCACATCCACCTGTTGCAGAGCCTGATTCACCGATTCCTGAGCCAGTAGTTAAATTTGATCTGGATGATCAAACAGACAATTTCTCAGAAGATTCCCAGCCTTTTTTGCCCAAGATTGCTCGAGCTGCTCCCAAGCACAAGCGTCTTGGAGATAAAAAATGGTTGAGAACCACTGCATCGCCAGGTCCATCTAATCGTGAGTGTTTTAACTTTTCTTGTTCATTTACTGATTGTTTTTATTTTTCCTAGTAACTTTGTGTATTTATACATTTATACATCTGTACTGTACAAATAATCTTGATCCACTTTTATTATTTTCCTAATTCCCTGTTGGAATATGACTGCAAAGAAAGTGATTTTCTTGTTTGTTTGTTTTTTTTTGGTTTTGTCTTAACTTCAAAATTTAATTATATTTACTCCTATTACGAAAGATTATAAATGTCAAATATAAACACACTCAAACATCTATTTACAATTTAGCTTCAGCCTTAATTCGACACATCAGATCAGACCAATCAAGTCTTTTCAGGCTTAAGCCATGGTCATAATGCACTTTTCACTCCATAGACTCCAAGCTCTGACCTGCTAATTTGTACTAAGTGAACACGTGAGAGCAATAGAAGATAAAATGTGACCTGTCACGTCAACTTGTTTTATCTTGTTCATCTTTTGTTTTATCACCCTTTTCACAGCTAAGTCAGACAGAATTTTGCCTGCTCAAACTCATGCTCAAGATTGCGACTTAATTTAAAAACTCTAGATTTTCAAAACTTATTTAAGAACTGTAGATTTATTACTAGAAGTTGTAACTAATCTCTGCAGGACTGTGGTGTAAAGTTAGACACCACTCTATTTTTTTTTTTTTTTTTGGTAAAAGTATTAACTTTTTGTGCTTTTTTGCAGTTCCATTTTCTGCAGTTTATGAAATTGGAGAGAAGCTTGGAAGAGGAAGCTTCGGTGATGTGTTTGTGGGGATCCACAAACAAAATCAGCAACAGGTTCAATACATATTAGTGCTCACATTTCATGTCTATACTTCTTAATTTCCGAAGTTTAACCCCTCATTAACAACTTTTATTTCGTTTTGTTTTTTGCAGGTTGCCATCAAATTTGTGAACAAGTTAAAAACAGACCAGTATATCACAGTTGTAAGTTGGCAGTAAACATAATGCACATATTTAAATCCAAATAATACAAGTGAAATGTGATGTTGAAACATACCTAACCTTCTGTTGTTGAACTTTTTTCTCCAGCCTGGGCTTTACGAGCCAATGTTGGCAGAAGTGGCATTAAACCTGCTGCTAAATCAACAGCCGATAAGCCCTTACGTTGCGCACATGATAGACTGGTTTGATGAGGAACAACGGTACATACTCATCATGGAGTATTCACAACCCAGCGAGAACTTGCTCACGTTTATCAGTCGCAAAAGGCCAATGAAGGAATTTGAGGCACGAGGCCTGTTGTACCAAGTGTTGCTCGGAACCAAGCACTGTCTGGACAGAGGTGTCTTCCATCGTGACATCAAGTTAAACAACTGTGTGATCAACACCGAGACACAACAAGTCAAACTGATAGACTTTGGCTGTGGTGAACTCCTTAAAAGTGTCTATGTGGGTGGATTTACTGGTGAGTTGCATTTGGATTTGTGTGCATATAAATATGAAATTGATAAGTTGAAATGTATGCTTAAGCTGAATATGTGTTGTATATTTATGAACAGGAGGATGCTGCCCACCAGAGTATGTTGCAACCCTAACATATCGGGCGGACCCAACAACGGTGTGGTCGCTGGGCTACCTGATGTACAAAACGATGTGTGGCTTTTACCCCTTTAAATCACTAGAAGACATGCAGAACTGCAGTCTGACTTTTCCGTTCGGCATATCCAGTGGTAAGAAAACACTACAGGACCAATAACACAATGGCATTAACAACACACAACGTGTAAAACACACACTCCTTTTCATAACGCAAGCTACATGTTTCAAAACCAATTTTCAAGCATGAAACTCTCAGTAACTAACCAGCTCTCTTGTGAACACTTGCAGCATTCCAGGATTTGGTCTCGAGGTGCCTGATTTGTGATCCAACCAAGAGAATCACTGTAGATGACATCTTAAAGCACGAGTGGTTTCAGCAAATGCCAGGAGCAGGAGTCAGGTATTGTTTCTTAGGAGATGATGACAGAAATCAATTTCTAAACGTAACCATCATGACCTTCAACTTTTTTTTTTTCCAGCAAAACTTCATGAACCAGCGTTGAAACAGTCTTCAAGCAAGCAAAGTCTAAAGGGATATCTCCTCTTTTAATAAAGAAGAATATTACAGATGTTTTAGCTCAGTCTAAGGTCCTTGTTGATTGTCTTGCAAGTCAATAGTTACTGCTTTTTGAGATTTGAGACATCCAAACAAATCCAAATCAATAGTGGCTCCTGACGGTAGACTTCTTATACAGCGAAATGGTCTGTGCAAAAAAATTATTTAGAATATTTTCAGCTGTATACATATAGGAGTAATTTAAAAATGTAATTGTGCCTCTTAGTGTAATCTAAAATGTTTATAATGGTTGTCGTATCCAGGATCCGCATTCTGTGTAACACACTGAACCGGCCTGATCTGGCCAGTAACAATCCAGCTCCAGGCCATCAGGCGGTCCTTCATGTCGTTCCCTGCTGAATATAACACATTGCTGTCGCAAACACATGTAACCCCCATAGCACATCTAAACAGGTGGAGCTGGGGTGGAGGAGGGAAAAGATTTGTAGCACTAAGAATGCATTTAAATGTTGAGGCAACAGTAACCAAATCACTTGCGCCAAGTAGTTGATAACATAGCAGGCGAATAACTTTATATTTCTTTCATGACAACACTGAGAGATTTAGTAGGATAATTAATAATGTATATGGCAATGTTGATGTGTTTGGTCTTGGCAGCATTGATCTACACAACGTCGCGAAACAAAAAGAGTAACTATTAGTAACTTCCATTACATGAATCACTAAGGACCTTAGATTCAGCTAAGAATGTTGGCATGAGTGTGTAAATTAACAGCTAATTTAATGTTTGGTGAACGATCCCTTTAAAGGACTAAGACTCACCAAGCTGATGGTCAACAAACCTGAGAATTGGAAGAATGAAGAAAAAAAAGTATTTAAAAAAAAAAAACTTTTGAGAGATTTTTTTATTTGAGTGACATCAGTTATTAAATATTAGTAAGTTTGACAGTTTTTACTAATGACAATATCTCCAAATTGAGGTTTGTGCCAGGTTTATCTCACTTCTGAGTACAAATTTGTGCACAGAACATGATAAAAATGTACAAGCACACATACACATGTGCTTACTATTGACCTAATGATTTTATACTGTACATTATTTACCATACTGTATGTTGTATGTTGTTAACATCACGTAATTAACATGTAATTGACATTTTGTCCCAATCGCATTAAGTTTACAAGGGACACACACATACACACAAGTTGTCTTTATTAGGGTTTTCCTTCTTGGTCTGTTTGTTTTAGTTTTTCTCTATTGCTTTGGCTCTATTCTAATTTTTTATTTTTCAAAACAATAAGTTTAGATCTCTGAACAATTAGCTTATTGTTCATTTCAGAGCAGCATTTCTTATTAGTTTACAGGGTTTTTTACAATCACTATTAGCTAGTTTCCACTGACTGGTACAGTACGGTATGGGTCTGTACGGGTCACCTTTATCAGGAGTGCGTTTCTACTACCAAGGGTACCCTTTTGGTGGCCGTGGTGTATGACAGAAAGTTTCAGTCGACGTCATTTTCACTCGAGAAAATGTCTACAGTAAAGCTATACGGGTCGTTTACATATAATATGACAAGCACTTCTCACAAAACAGACGCTTTATACACATAAATACTTCTGTATAAATGTTTATTTCTAACTTCAATGAACAGGATTTGACTATAACTGCATATCAGTGACAGTGCGAAATAGCCTACTGTAACATCTGTTATTCATTCATTTTCTTTTCGGCCTAGTCCCTTTATTAATCCGGGGTTGCCACAGTTAATTGAACTGCCAACTTATCCAGCACATTTTTACGCAGCTGAAGCCCTTCTAGCCACAACCTATCTCTGGGAAACATCCACACACACTCATTCACACTTATACACAACCGACAACTTAGCTTACCCAATTCACCTGTTCCACATGTCTTTGGACTGTGGGCAAAACAGGAGCACCCGGAGGAAACCCACGCGAACGCAGGGAGAACATGCAAATTCCACATAGAAACGCCAACTGACCCAGCCGAGGCTCGAACCAGCGACCTTCATGCTGTGAGGCGACAGCACTACCTACTGCGCCACTGCGTCACCCCGTCTGTAATTAAATAATTAAAATGCAACATGTTTGAACACATACAGACCCTTACAGTCTCTGATATGTTACCAACTACAGAAGAACTACACACATCAGACATTTAGTCCATTTAAATTCAAAAACAGTACAAAATATAGCCCACAGTCAGAGCAAACCTCTCATCTGAGTCTGTAATCTTCAGCAGCACATGTAGCCTCTGTTATAACTAGATCATAATAGTCCAAAAGGTGACCATAATAGTTAAACACTGAACACTTAACACACCACACACAGACTCTTCTATACCCCTCACTGCACACTATCAATACGTAGCATGCACTGCACTTTAACCAATCCATACTTGAAACAATACTGCCTACAACTATGTGGACACCTATTGATTGTACATATCGCTGTCAATTTTACATTGTCGTATTGGCACTGTCTGTATTTTGCACTGTCATTGTATTGGCACTGTCTGTACTTTGCACTGTCATTGTATTTCCACTGTCTGTACTTTGCACTGTCATTGTATTTAAGAGGGGTCTAGATGCAGACCTGGTGCAATCCAATCTGAGCTGCATCCAATGCTTTTTAATGCGCTCACCTAACCCCACCCTTAACCCTACCCGTCACGTTGACGTCACTCACTCCGTTGAGTGCATTGTCTCTGACATTGCATCGCTGAGTGATGCAATCTCAGCTTGCATCTTAAAGGCTGCATCCAGGTACTATTGTTGGATTTGCACTGTCATTTTATTTGCACTGTCTGTATTTTGCACTGTCGTGGTATTTGCAATATGTATTTGATCTGTAAATCTGTATTTTGTACTGTCTGGAGCCAGCACCTGAGCTTTTCATTTATCATAGCACACATGTTGCTAAAGATGTGACAATAAAAGTGATTTGATTTGATTTTAACATGGCAGTTTGTTCGCATTTGCTGAAAAATGTGCTCCTTTTTTCAGGCTTCTCTTTTGTTTTTTCACTCATCTGTCTCGCATTTGTCAGTTTCCAATAAGATCGGGTTTCAAAAGCACGTCAGTAATCAAGCTCACGTTATTATCATCAGCTTAAGAAGTTAACGAAACTGCTCAAGCTTCAGACTGGCTGGTAAAAAACTAAGGGGCACAGGGTAAATCTGCTCTTCTTTTCTGGCATTGTGGTTGTTCATCCAGACGACGACAAGGTTTGCTTGAGCCCGGGTTGACCATGGCCCATTATTATATGTATGTATGTGTATGTGTATATATATATATATATATATATATATATATATATATATATATATATAGGTAAAATATCGGTTGTCTCTTTTATTGTCATTCAGTTGGTACCCTTTCCAAAGTGGTATGGTACGGTTCAGTACGGTACGCCTTTTGACAGTAGAAACGGCCATAAAAGCGTACCGAACTGTACCATACCACTCAGTGAAAATGAGCCATATGACAGTTTTTTCAACACATTTAACAAGTTTTCTTAACTCTTAACACACCAACACCTAAAACAAACAATTTGCAAAACGGTTATTTTCATATTCAAACTCACACATTGTAAACTAAACCCCAAAGCTAATGTTCAAAATACAATAATAAACTAACACAATATACTTTGCCTAACACATGTTCTCTTTCAACAGAAAAGTTTAGTCAATCAAAACACATTGACAAAACAAAGAAAACAAACAAAAACATTCTGTTTTTACTGTTGATATTTGCCGCAAGTTAATCAGGAAGTGACGATTGTGTTCTCTTTGACTCGTTGGATAAAAACACTGCTTTATTCGCATCTTTTAGGCGTTATTCCAGTTTTGCACACATTTATGTAATAGCCTGTATTTTGATGGAAACACAGCTATTGCATACATTTTTGTCACACACAGAACAAAGTCACGTACGAGGCTTGTCCTTTTTTCCATAAATATTTAGCTTAACCTTCGACATGTACTGTTACTAGATTAATGGGATTATTATTCTGTCTAAAAATTATTTTTAGCACTGCTTACGTTCTTAATGTTATATCAACCTCTATTACTTGATCAATAAAAAGGCAGACACACAAGTGCACTGTTAAATCTATTAAAACTGATAAACGTGTATAAAAGTTTAGAAAAAAAGTATAAACGTCACACATTACATTACTTATTTTATTATACTTAAATGTTTAAATACTTTAAATTAAAAATTACGCATTAACTTGAGCAGCTGTGTTCCCACGCTGTCTCTGTTTCACTGATGGTTGCTTCTTTTTAAATATATACACTCATATTTGCTATAACTTTGCATGAGCAGATCAAGTTCAGCTGGGGAAAGAAATGGTGATCTCTTTTTTTAAGATGTTGCCATGGTCACTCGTAATATCTGCGCTCCATTGATAATGCCTTTTTATAGTCACGGTGTGCGCGCTTAACTCTGAGTTGGTCTACTCAAAGTTGATTGACCCAGCTCAGATCAGCTATTCTGAAACCGAAAACTCAGAGTTTTTAATCTCTCGGTTAATCAACTCAGAGTTCAAGTTTAAACTCCGAGTTGTTTGAACCTCCTTACTGAAACAGGCCCCAGGTCTGCTCTTATCTTTGAAGCCTCTCTACATTTTGCAGGCATTTTGTTTCTTTTGCTGCTGAAATTTAATACAAAAAAATTAACAACCATTTCAGAGTAGCTTATAAAATGTACAGTTTATGTAAAAAAAAAAGTAGACACTGAATTATATTTGCAAAATGACATTACTGTAAGATATACAAACAGAAAAAGCACAGAAGTTATAATAAAAAAAACAAAGTAAACTGCAATATGGAATAAAATACAGAAAATATATTTGTGTATCAATTCACAATATGAACAGCTGTTCACTTCGACTTTAGCCTATATGTGTTCTGTTTAGAACATGATGTTATCTGTTCTGACGTACACTGTAAAAGCATTTGTAAATTTGACTATAAAATCACAACTTAGCACTACCAAACAGGACTGCAAGGAGATCAGGGTAACCCCGAGCCACAGCTGATTAGATGCTAAGGGTTGATAGGGTTGGGTACTGAAACCCTGTGCCATTATGATATATGTACCTTTGTCACCAGTGTGTACCGGCCAAATCAGCATTTGAATTCCGGTGCAACTGGTGCGGCATTAAGGACGTAAGAAGCATCAAGGGGTACACCAGAGGCACACATAGGTATGCGTTGTGTCACACCATCTTTAAACATTTAATTCTAAACAACTCTGAGGGATCCGTCTGTGATGTTAGGCATTTGTTCTTGCTGCTCAGATATAGAAGGCAAAGTGTGCAGTACGGCGCAGCCGGTGAGCTACTCCCTTCATCAACAGGCATGATCGCATAGACGCATACAGTAATTTGCTTAAACTAAACATTCTAAACTATGGCTATATTTTACAATTAAGGATTATTACGATTAAGTTAATCGAATTATGTGCTTTAACATGTAAAACAGGATCATGAAAGGAACACTCAAAAATCAACTCATGTAAAGACCTTAATCATATTAGTGTCTCATTCAGATAAAGGCAAATCATTAGAATACTGAAATCTATGTAAACGTAGTCCCAAGCCCCAACCCTAGAAAAAAAGGTGTTCACTGATTTTAATGGCAGCCTTTCAGTAAACTAATAGCAGCTTACCTTAACAGAAAGCTAATGCAATGTTAATTGCATAATGCAAATCTTGCATTCCTGCTAACAAACAAATGATCAAAACAAATTAACACAATTCAATACAATAATAACACAAAAAAAAAAAAATTGTCAAAAAATTTTATGCCTCAAAACTATTGGTTCAGGCACCGCTTTGGCACCGGTACCATTTTAAAATTATTGTTTTAGCACTGGTATCCAAATAACCCAAACAACACCCAACCCTAGGAGGTTAACTATACACAGCTGAAATGTTCACACATTATAATAATAATTATTATTATTATTATTTTAGAATTATACTACTACTACTACTACTACTAATAATAATAATAATAATAATAGGAGCATCATAATGGCGCAGTGGGTAGCACGATTGCCTTACAGCAGGGTTTTTCAAAGTCTAAGACAGTGGGCCTCCCTTTTGACACAACTTATCCATTGGCGCCCCCCTCCACGCACGCACGCACGCACACACACACACACACACACACATATATATATATATATATATATATATATATATATATATATATATATATATATATATATATATATATATATATATATATATATATACACATACATACAGTATATATAAATACACAGAAAGATGTCAGACTGTTAACTCACTTTTGTCATCATTTGCATGAAAGTGCAATTATTTACAGAGTAATAAGTATTTTAATATAACGTTTTTAAAACTAGGATGATGGTTCAATATAGAACAGATCCAAGAACTGTCCATCCCAGTCAAAACAGTCGAAGTTTAGCGGGTCTCATGCTGTCATTAGCCAAAATATTTTGACAAACCACACATAAAGGTCGTGGTTCATCAGCTGGTCCTGTCCACGTAAATCCTAAACTCAAATACTGATCGTCTTTTGGGTTTAAGCCCTGAACTTAAAGGCTTCTGTGGCGAGGGGGCATGGCCGAGAGCCGTGGGAACGGAGTGAGGCCACCACGTAAGTGGATACACCTGCGGTGCGCACCTGCCTCGGATTCCACGGAAGGAGCTCTGGATCATAAAAGGAGGAACGAGGGCAGAGGAAGCCGAGAGAGGACCGGGCCCGGACATATTTTACTTTTGCTTTCAGTTTGACGGCAGTCTCCGTAAGGAGCTGCCGTCCGTTTGTTCTGGTTTAGACGGCAGCCTCCGTGAGGAGCTGCCGTCACTGTTATTAATAAATCATTTTAAAACTGCGTCGGTTCTCCGCCTCCTTCTTCCCGGCGGCCAAAGGGCCGTGAACTTCATTACAACTTTGAATCGGGGGGGTCTCAGAAACCGACCCATTGTATTAGCAGGCATATACCTGTATTGGCAGGCTAGCCAAACAGAAGGGAATTCACAGCTATGGCCTTCTGGGTAAAAAAGGTTTTCTTATATTTGACGTATAATTTTTTTTTGCTTTGTTTAATTACAACGTTTAAATATAATAAAAAATACATATAATAATTAAACTAAATAATTATATTTTTATTATATTATATTTTTTCCCGCGCCTCCCCTGACATGCTCTGGCACCCCCCAGGCGTGGCGCGCCTCACACTTTGAAAACCCCTGCCTTACAGCAAGAAGGTCGCTGGTTTGAGTCTCGGCTGGGTCAGTTGACTTTTCTGTGTGGAGTTTGCATGTTCTCCCCATTTTCATGTGGGTGTGTGCTCTGGTTTCTCCCACAAGTTCAAAGACATGCGCTATAGGTGAATTGGGTAAGCTAAATTGTCTGTAGTATATGTGTGTGAATGAGTGTGTACAGATGTTTCCTAGTGATGGGTTACAGGTAGAAGGGCATCCGCTGTGTAAAACATATGCTGGATAAGTTGGCGGTTTATTCTGCTGTGGCGACCCCAGATTAATAAAGGGACTACGCCTTTAGCCTAGAGATTTTCTTAAACTCAAAGCGCTACAAGATATAAAAAAATAATAATAAATTAATATAATTAAATGTTCTATGTTGCATAGAATTACAAACTTGCATAATATGGGTAATGCATTTCATAATTTAGGTGCGAAAAAGTAAGAAAAAGCCCTAACTCCCATGATTTTTAGTCTACAGCGCGGTTGATACAAAGTGAGTCCATACGCAGATTATAGACAGCCAGTAGAAATAGAAAGTCACCAACCACAAATGTAATCTGGAGCTAACCCATGTGCTGCTTTGTAGGTTAAAATCAGAGTCTTAAAAAAATCAATACGTGATTGAACAGGGAGCCGATGGAGTTGCGAAAGGACTGTGATGGTGTGAAGATGTGGAAGTCAAAATATGTGCAGCTGAATTATGAATCTACTGTAACCTCCAAAAAGAACTTGCTGGTAAACCCCCAAAAAGAATTACAAAAATTAAGATGTGATGAAGGCATGAATAAGCCTCTCATTATCAGACCTTGAAAGAAAGGAAGGGTCTAATGCAAGGTATTTTTGTCAAACATTTGAAGTGAGAATTCTACTGAGAATTCAAGTAAGAATTTTTAGCATCAAAAATCACTCCTAGGTTGCACACCTCGGCAGATGGAGATATTTGAGTGTTTTCAACAGAAAGCTTAAAGCCACCAAAGCCATAGACTTGTCTTTCTGCTACCCTCAGGCAGACGGTTCCGCAGATTCTTTTCTCAGACTATCAGGCTGATGAACACTTAACACACCACACACAGACTCTTCCATACACCTCACTGCACACCATCAATATGTAGCATGCACTGGACTTTAACCAACCCATACTTAAAACAAAACTGCCTAAAACTATGGGTACACCTATTCATTGTACATATCTCTGTCAATTTTACATTGTACTATTTTTTTTTTTTGCACTGTTGTTGTATTTGCACTGTCTGCATTTTGCACTGTCGTTGTATTTGCCATATCTGTATTTTGTACTGTCTGGAGCCAGCACCTAAGCTTTTCACTCATCATAGCACATGTGTTGCTAATGATGTGACAATAAAAGTGATTTGATTTTAAAATAACTACACTTGTTAACATTTGACGGAGTGTTAATTAATAAAATCTTAATTTTAGAACTGTTCAGTTTTTTCATCCATGCTTTGATTTCCAACAAACAGGTAGAGAGAACTGAAGTAGAAAAAGTGAAATAAGGATAGGTGCTAATGTAAATCTGTGTGTCATAACAGTGATAACCCAATCCATGTTTTTGCATAATCTGCCCAAGAGGGAGCATTTTAAATACTAAGTAGACCAAGAACTAAGCCCTGTGGGACACTGTAACGTATAATAGAATAGCATAGTCCGTGATCTATGACTACCCAGACAGACAAACTGAGTGTTTGGACAGATATGTAAACCAATTAAACCAGGAGTGTCCAAACTTGGTCCTGGAGGGCCGGTGTCCTGCAGATTTTAGCTCCAACACGCCTCAACACACCTGCAAGGATGTTTTTAGAAAGCCTAGTAAGAGCTTGATTAGCTTTGTGCCTGAATGGGGTTGGAACTAAACTTTGCAGGAGACCGGCCCTCCAGAGTTTGGGCACCCCTGAGTTAAACACCGTTGCAGATAAACCAAGTCACTTGTGAAGTCTGTCCAACAACATACTGTGACTCATAGTACTGAATGCAGCACTCAGAAATGCCACAAGTCATGGAATCAGCTTTCATGTAAAGGTCATACATGACCCTGACTAATGCAGTTTCAGTGCCATGTCCAGACCTAAAGCCAGATTGAAATCTCTCAAATAAAATATTTGCCTGAGGATGAGTTTGAAGTTGAACAACCAAACGCTCAAGGACTTTGGCCAGAAATGGAAAGTTAAAAATAGGCCGATAATTGCACATTACAGCAGTATTCCTGCCAGGCTTTTTAAGGACAGGTGCTACTGCAGCCGTTTTTAAAACAGGTGATACAATCCTAGCACAAAGGGAGGCATTGATAATAGCAGTAATGTGGGGTACAAAAAAGACAGGTAGTTTAACATATTATGAGGGAAAATATTATTCTGGGTACTTGAGAATAATCAAAGGTCTGGGACCTCCTGTAATGATAAGCAATTAAATAATATTGTGTGCAACAATTTCTGAAAGTAATTATCTTTTGGCACAATATTTCTGAGAAAAAAAGCTGCCTTCATACTGACAGGTAGTATTGGCCCTCTGGAGGGAAAAGCAGGTCACATAACCTGCAAAATTATTTTGATCAGTTGAAAAAGAAAACTGAAGACAAGAGAGGGGCCTGGATGCAGACCTGGTGCAGTGCAATCTGAGCTGCATCCAACGCTTTTTAATGTGCTCACCTAACCACCACTGATGATGACTTATTGGTTCACTTTATTGGGTTGAAAAATGTGGTTTCCCAGAAAGAGGGAGCTTCAGTTAGAAATGACTTCAACAGCTAAAAGATAACAGTGTAGAATAAGCACTTATAAAGGAAAGAAAAACATCTTTAACTGCACAATGCTTTACTGCAAGTCTGTTATAGATCCTGACCAGGATGGATGACCTCAGAGACCCTAAGCACCTAACCCACCACAGGATGATGTTGGGGGACAAGCTGAAAACTGTGAGCCTAACATAATATGCCACACCTAGCAAGGCCATCTCAACAAACAGATACGATACCCTGAGCCTGGGGTGCCTAAACTAGGTCCAGGAGGGCTGGTGTGCTGCATATTTTAGTTCCAACCCCAATTATACACACCTGAACCAGCTAATTAAGCTCTTTCTATGTTTACTTAAAACTTCCAGGCAGCTGTGTTGAAGGAAGTTGTAGCTAAACTATGCAGGACACCGGCCCTCCAGGACTGAGTTTGGACACACCTGCCCTGAGCTGTCTGAACTAGGAAAAAGCAAGAAGAACCTGTGTCACAGTTTTTGCATAGGCTTGCTAAAGTTCATGATGCTCACAGTAAATTAAACAAACCAGCTGACATGGAAAATGGACCAGTGACACCATACCAAGCTCATCTCAGATACAGACCCATCCAAGGACTGCATGAGACAATTGCAGGGTGAATAAACAACTGCATCATTTGTGGCACAGAAAAGCTGATTTTTTTTTTTTTTTTTTTAGATTAAGTAATATGCTGTACATGCTATTACAAACTTTTACAAACTGTTTAGACAGCAAGTAATATAAACAAGAGCCCACGTTGTCAATTAACCAATTCAAAAATGAACATTTCTTAAAGAAATTTAATCAATTTACAAATTCAAAATAAATTATCTTTCAAAAACAATTCTGGTGCTGTAAAAGCCAAGTCACAAATGCAAGCTTCTCTTGATGAAACAGTGATGCTGCATCCCAATTTGCATCTTATCCATCCTAAATAGTGTTTGAAAATAGAATAAGTATGTCCCAAATCGTAGTATGTTGAATAGAGTATGTCAAAGGTTCCCAGATTTAGCCAGTCTCTCGACTAGCAAGAACACTAAAGAAAATGTAATTGAATCAACACAAAAAGCAAATAACATAAATTATAAAACCTATTTTAAAAAAACAAAACCACATATTTCTCAATAATCCCAGGCAAGTTACTCAAAAAGTGAGATAATGCATCCGCCATGATGTTATTAAGAAGTTATCTAATATCCAAGGAATATGGTTGCAAAAACAACACCCATTGAATAAGACGTTGATTTAAAAAATGCAAAGAACATAGAAAAGAGAGTTGTCATTAGAGAGTTTCCCAACAGGCAAGGAGATGACCAATTTAAAGGTTCAGCCAACCCGTTCTCTACAAGATACTTCACTTCCTGTTCCAATAACTGTTGGTTTTCTGGAGAAACTCAATAAAATGCCTGCTGAATAGATGGGGAATCTCTCACATCTACTTTATGTCATGAATAATTTGATCAGTGCAAAAGAGGCAAAAATTCTCGCAAAAGCATTCTCAACTCAACAGTCAAGTTTCCAATAGATCAAACCAGGTTTTCAATTTGGTAAGTGTCTCCAAATTACAAAGGCTGAACATAACTGTCCGTTACATTCTAAATGCAAACTGAAGTGAATTAGTGGTGAAACTCAAAGTGACAGCTCTTATTTCAAATAAACATGGCGCAAGTATGTTGATTTTTTTTACGGTAAAGAGGTTAAATAACATAATAAGATTAGATACCTTCCACATGATCACATAAAGACCACTAAATTTAGCAAAGTAGAGGTTGGAATAGAAAGTACTGTAAAGCCAACACCAGGGGCCTCATGTACAAAGACTTGCGTTGAATTAAGACTAAAACATTGAGTACGGACAAAGCTGTAAATGTGCACACGCAGTAAAAATATCTGTATGTCAACCGGAGAAAACTGTGTTATTTGCAAGTTTGTCCTTCGGAATTAATAACAAAAGAAAAAAATTGAGTGGGAGAGTTTAGCTGATGTGGTTAACACAGTGGGGTCTGAACATTGCATTGTGAGTGAATTAAAAAAGAATTAGTCCGATGTAAAGGTGCAGGTTAAGAGTAGATGAGATCAGCGGTGCACGGTCATAGTGTGGACCGAAAAAGGGGGGGGGGGGGGAGACAGGGGATGCTGAACCAACACCCTTTGAGGAGAGAGCTAAAGCAATGTTTTTCACATGTGTTAGTGCAATACTTTGTAGTGTGCAATTTAACATAATTGCCTCTAGGAGAGGGCTATTCAATTAGTTTGTCATGGAAGCCGGTTCATGAAAAGCATTCCAGACGAAGGGCCGGAGAGATATAACTTATATGAGTGATGACACAACTGCATATAAGAGCCAATATGCTGTTTATTTTTGCTCCTTAAGACACCCACGTTGGCTTTTTCTACATTAAAATGTTAATATATTGTATTTTGAAACGACATAATGTCAGTGCATTGTACAATACTTTTTTTTCTTTTACAAACATTCAAATGTATTTCAGAGCACAACAAAAGCAGTGCATTACTGAAGTAGGCTTCTTCTACATTCAGACACATTCATATGTTATGTTTTGAACTGCATAACAATTAGGGATGCAACAATTATATATTTTGGTTGTACGATTATATAGTCTGAAGAATAATCATGGTTTCACGGTTATCGCGTCTAATGTTAATTCAAGCTTTATATTAGGTAAGTAGCTATTTAGATTAACTGTTGTTGCCATCTGCATTCATGCATACATAATCATTTTAATAATAATTCGTCTAACATATCTTTTGTTAACATTGCACTGAATGGCACGCACAACTCTCAACGTGAGATGTTTTCTACTGCGTGTGCCCAGAAAGAAGCAAGCGCGTCGCTCCGCTGGCGCCCGCATATTGTCATATATTCTTACATTAGAAATAACAAACTTGCAAGCGGAAAAGACGTGATATTGGAACGGCCGCTGCTATAGTTAATCCTGTGTGCGTGCGTATTAGCCTCGGTGTACTTCAAACTTCAAACTGGTGCACAGACAACTTGGAATTTTGCAGCGGTTTCGTTTCGTTCCGTGCAACAGAAATGCGGCTTAGAGAAGACTTTACGAATAATAAACTGTGACGATTTTAAGTGCAGTTAATAGTGAAATCGGCTAATCGTTGCATCCCTATTAACGATATCAATGGATTGTACAAATAGCCTTTTCTACAAACATGTTTTCGGCTGCCCGCACCACTCGCTGATGACTCAAGCTCTGTTCAGCCTTTAACTGCAGCTTGTGCTGTTATTGAACAGACACGCACGTAACTTCATAACTGTAGCGGCCGTTTGTCGACTGAACTAAATTTATTTTTGATGTCTTTGTCACACTGTTTGGAGGGCCGGAACAAAGTGGGCCGGATTCGGCCCGCGGGCCGCCAATTGAATAGCCCTGCTCTAGAAGTCTACAATGGAAATAAAACAAACACACACAAGAAATACATGTACGTCAGACATGAAGTTGGCGTGGACCAACACACATTGTCACGTTAATTTCATTGTTAAATCAAAACGTGAGCGTGAAACCTGGCGTACATAAAGTTTTTGTGCTTACGCAACGTTGATACATGAGGCCCCTGATCTCCAGGGCTAAATTCGCAGGTTTAGATGGTTCTTCCTACAGTGCTGCTGAAGGTGCCTGTTAAGACTGGCTCAAAATTGTAACATTAAGGCTCCTACACACCGGGACACTTTTTGTTTGCGTTTATTGTCAGCGTTTTGCAAGACATTTTTCCCATTAAACCCAAGCGATATTCACTGGCGTCAAGCAGAAGAGTATGCAAAATCACTCCTTGACGTTAGATGGCGCTACACAACTTTAAGCTTCCGACACCCGCTTGTAACACAGAAGAAGAGGAAGTTTACACGCTTGTTGTTAAAGTTACTAGTGACTCGAACAAGCATAGATGGTTCAAGCAGCAGCTCCAGCTCTAGCGATGAAGAAATGATTATTGTTCACACAGCAATGAGCAGCTCCATGTTCATATCGCTTCTGGGCATCTTCTTCAATGTGCGCTCGCATTGACAGTTGTGTGCTTAAGCACCTCCAAGTGCTGTTTACGGTAACTTCAGCAGCTCCATGCACGTGAACAAAAGTACCAATCTGATTGGTGGAGAAGGTTTTGAAGAGGCGCGTCAAATAAAAAAAACGAGCATGAGGCTTTTTTTTTTAAATGAAGGTTTTGCGCCTGGCGTTTTGTGCGTTGGTGTGCACGATAACATTGACGCCCTTTATATAGTCACGAAGCATTAAATGTTGATGGAAAACGCGAGCAAAAAACGTCTCAATGTGCAGGAGCCTTTGGAGAGACAATATGGACCCGGTAAATTTAAAAGTAAAATGATTTATTACCAAAAAGCATAATTAACAAAAGTATTTAAATCAATCAAAGTCAGTATAAATGGAAGCCAGTAGTGAACAGCATGTGTATGGTAGTGAACTGAGGTCATGATCCAAAACAAACGAAAATAAATCAAAAACGCCAAGCTGAGCGGTCCGGCTAACCGAGCTCTCCTCTCATTTCAAATGTTGGATTTTTTTTGGCATAACAAAATGGGTCTCAGGTAAGATGACCCACCCATTAATTATGCAAGCTCTACAGTTTGTCATACCCCTGCCCCATCTTCCCTCCACCAGCAAACCGGTTCCTGAAAGCATTTAAGGAGATGAAAAGACACAACAAGACCCTCACTAAACAAGAACCTCACTCACCCAGTCACACAGAATGTTTCCCCAAAACACAGTTCAGGGTGAACAAAATCAGTATATGAAACAGATTAACTATTTTGCAGCCTTGAACCTTCACGCATTTGTATATTTTTTAGGACAGGACATTCCTTTTTCCAATGCCCCTCATCAAAACAATAATGGCACACAGAATCAGGAATGGGTCTTGATGGTACATGTAACATTTTCTAAGCTTTAAACTCAGGTTTTTGAATATTTGATCTCAGTTCTTCAGTAGAATCATTCCTGCCCCTATTCATTTGATAATCACTTATTCACTTTTTACGCGTTACCACAAAATCATTGGCTAATACATTAGCCTTACTCGCAGTTGCTGGCTTATTTTTATTAATGTACATGGCAATGATTTCTGAAACAATATTCTTGAGCTTTTCAGTAAGGATCAATTCCCGCAACCCCTCAAAAGTGCAAAAATTAGAGGTTAAACACCAGCGAACGAAATGTGTAGCCAATTCGCGAAGGACTTCAACATAAGTTTGTCTATCATTTTTTTTCTAAGTATGAAAACGTATCCGATACGCCTCAGAAACTAATTCAAACGCTTTTAGAACTGTAGATTTTACTTTTTCACAATCCCCACGATCTTCTACTGAAAGCGCAGTATAAGCCTCTTGAGCTTTTCCCACAAGCCCCGACTGCAACATAATTGTACGGACAGCACTTGGCCTCCACTCATTCATCACCTACACTTTCGAATAAAGAAAAGAAAGCATCAGGATCTTTTTCATTAAACTTCGGTAGCAACATTAAATTGCTTACAAAATCACCTGCTCAATTTCGTTCTCTGAGGGTCTCCCATCAGCCATGACAGCCAACAGGTTCCCCAACGGAGAGCCAACAACATTTTCCAATAAAATCATCCCAAAAAGACTAGAAAAAACTTACCCAAATACAGTACTAATGAATATTTACGACTTAGATCTAAACTTCGGACATAAGCAATCGGCTCATAATCAAATATCCCCCTAACTAACCCACATGTCCCACTGACTAAACTTACCTAACTCTTGTGTTTTCCCAAGAGTCAAGCCTCTTTAAGCAGCTGATACCACTGGTGCACAGCTAAACTGTTGGTACAGAACTGCAACCACCGTGGTGCACTCCAGGATAACACCAAAAAAAAAATTGATAACCTCTTAGGGGATAACCAAAAAATATTATAAGTCGAACTTATCTGTCCGAAGCCAAACGAATGCTCTGCTCTGCCTAAACATGCACCTGATTCTCCTTAACAATTACTGGTTAACATGACTCTCAACAAGATGAGCCCCCATATGTTACAACTGGCTCAAAATTATAACATTAGAGCGACAATACGAACGAAAAAACTAATTATTTATTAACAAAAAGCTTAATTACCAAAAGTAGTTAAGGCAATCAAAGTCAGTATAAATGGAATTCAATAGTGAAAAGCATGTGTATGGTAGTGAACTGAGCTCATGATCCAAAAAAAAAGTTAAATAAATTAAAAACGCCAGGCAGGGAGGTCCGGCTAACCGAGCTCTCCTCTCATGTCAAATGTTGGATTCTTCATAGGTACCACATACTGGTATAGATATAGATAACCCACCCACCAATCAGCAATCATGCAAGCTTTGTAAATCACAAAACATAACAAACAAACAGGTCCCACACAGGACCTAACAGTGCCCTTATCACATGTCCAAAGGCCAAAAAATTTGGACTAAAACCTTAATTTTCTCGTATTATTTTTCCTGCAGCCAGCATCAGCCAAGGGAGGCCTTCTTCACAGTCCTTAACAAGCTCGATACAGTACACATGCAATAATTGTTTTAAGGTCTGGTGAAAACGTTCCAACACTCACTGACTCTGTAGATGGTACACACTGCTTTTCTGATATTTATTGCATAGTTGTTGCAAAATTTTTATGAACATGAGAGATTAAAAATTTGTCACTCTCAGTCTGTATAATTTTTATACAATACAATAAGCTGTGTCAAAGCCTTCACAATGGATTTTGTATTAATAGATTGTAATCGTGTAACCTGACATGTCACTGTCAAAGCATACTTCGAACCTGATTTAGAAGGTTTTAATGGAACCACACAGTCCATAATAATATCTTCAAAACAGTTTGCTTAGTTAGAATGTACAAACCAGCATCCCATCCTGTATGAAAAATCTATGAGCAGTGCTCCATATCTCTTCCGCGCTCTTTTCTCCAGCAACTAAAGGCCCGTGCACACCGGGACACTTCTTGCTCATGTTTTCCGTCGACATTTAACGACTAGTGACTAAATAAAGGGTGCCAATGTGATCATGCACACCAACACTCAAAATGGCAGGCACAAAAGCAGTGTTTGCCCTACCATAATATTAGGGGGACGCCTCACCCTCCCAACGGCTTTCCCCGCCCCCTTGAAGTCAAGTTAATTGTATTATATATAAAGCACCTGATCACAACTTCTTTTAATAAACAAGCTAAATAGCCATGTGTAATATCTTATTTACACAACAGCATGTGATTTCTGTCTCTACATGGTCGCGCGATTATAAATTTCTGCTCTCTGAATCGCGCACTGTGGAGTTCAGACAGACACTCTCGGCTGTATGGGAATGAGAGTGCGTGCCACATCTGACAGGACCAGGGACGCTGGTGTGCTCCCGTATATTATGCATAGCCTACAGCAGCTACAACACAGGTAAATGCTGTGAGGGGGAGGCGATCAATGTGTTCACGTCACAGTGACAGCAGCTAAAATATATACAGATGCAGCACAACATGTTTACAGTTTATTGGCGCAACTCGCGCGAGTGATGCTCTGCTCTCTTTGTTGCAAGTGCAGCCATTATATCCCCAGTTTTGAGCTGATGTGATGCAGTCACCCCTATATAGCGTCTCATTCAACCGTATGACCTCTCCCGAAAGCTCCCCGAGTCGACCGCAAAGTTATACTGTCCCTGTGATTCCCAAAAGTTAGTTAAAATACGCGGAAATCATGAAGACAAGAGTGAATGAGCAAGAGTACAGATTGCGAGAGGCACTTTGTAATAGCATTACATTTCTTCGGTTAAATGAATAGAGCAGTAAAGATATCGCGAGTGCAAATTCTCCTGTCTCTCTCATAATGAGTGATCTGCTGTCAATAGTTTATTTAATTTTGACATGAATATTCAATAATTTAACTTCTTGTAACACACTCATTGCTATAAACAGTAGTTTATAGGCCTGTTTCCTTTCAGTAAAGGATTAATAGATTAATAGGTGTGCATTTTAACTTCTTATGCTTCAAATGTGAGCAAGTGTCAGTAAATACACCCTTAGGAAAAAGAAGTATACTTAAGTAAAGGTCAAGTTTAAAAGTATACTTTATTTAGTAAGCGTACTAATATCATTGCACTAGTAGTGTACTTGAAATGTTCTTCTGGAAGCCAACTGAGATACACTGCAGTGACAAAAGCTGCACACTTTGTGGATAAAAAAAGATTTAAAAATAAATGTTCATTTTTAGCTTGTGCGGTTGTACATTTCAAATAATTAAGCTGTTTACTGCTGTCCTTAAAAGAAACAAATTAACACCATGACTTCTTGTGTCTGTGTCAGTCTGAAGAGCCACGCCGCGCCACAACCCCAATCCCCCCTCACCACTGTAAACCTAGGGGAAACACTGAAAAGCATAATTTTTTTAGGAAAAGCCTCATGCTCGCCGCTTTAAAACCTTCACCACCAATCAGATTTGCACTGTTGATCACATGCATGGAGCTGCTGAAGTTACAGTAAACAGCATTTGGAGGCGCACAAGCGCAAAACTGTCAATGTGAGCGCACACTGAAGAAGATGCCCATAGGCAATATAAACATGGAGCTGCTTATTGCACTGGTGAACAATAATCATTTCTCATTTATCGCTAGAGATGCAACTTGAACCATCCATGCTTGTTTGAATCACGAGTAACTTTAACAACAAGCGTGTCAACTTTCTCTCTTCTTCTGTGTTACAAGCGGGTGTCAGAAGCTTAAAATTGTGTAGCACCATCTAACATCAAGGAGTGATTTTGCATACTCTTCTGCTCGACGACAGTAAAAATAGTCTGGGTTTGAATCTGGAAAAACGTCTCGAAAAATGCTGACAATAAACGCAAACAAAAAGTGTCCCGGTGTGTACGAGCCTTTAATCTGACAAACTGGAGTCGCCCTATTGAGCTGAAATTAACTCACTAACAGGAATAGACAAAGGAAGATCAGGTAAAAATTTGTACTGAAGAAAATTTTTCATGTGGAACGTCAGTCTCTTTTAAAACAGCAGGATTTGCTGTATAAGTATGAATTTACTACAGGTCTTATTTTGCAATACAGGAAACTCTTTCTTCCAGTTTCCCTTTTCACAACAATAATTACACTTGTTAGGATCAACTTTTTCATTCAAATCAAATTTTGGAGTCCCGGACCTAATAACAGCAGCATTGCAGAATTCTCAGTGGTTCCCATTATGACCATTATGAGTCAAAACAAACTCATCTGCCAAATTGTCAGCTTAAGCTGCAGATCCCACTTTATGTTCGTTTATATACAGTTGAAGTCAGAATTATTAGCCCCCACTTGAATTTTTTTTCTTTTTTAAATATTTCCCAAATTACGTTTAACCAGAAATGTATAGTAACAAAGTAGAACTACGTCACTACTGTACTTTATTGTACTAAAAGGCTGTGTCTGTACTCTACAGGAGTATTGTTTTCATCTCCTACTTCAACTTCTACTTTAGTACATATTTTTGCTGAGTTTAATACTTTGACTCCAATAGATTTTTTATGTGCTGCATCGTTACTCGTTACTAGGGGTGTCAAAATTATTGATATCGGTTCAGTAATAGATCATAACCAGTTATTATGTACTGCCGTTATTTATCTCCTGTGCGCGATGTCGCAGTAGAATATTATGACGAAGGAGGCGAGGGCTAGTAAATAAGGCTCTTACTACAATGAAGGTGGCACAGCACACGAGCCGCTATTTTACTACTATAGTAAAACTCCATCTTTACCTCTTTCTCTCTCACTTTAGACATTGTGGATCCTGACACAAGCATGCCTGTGGTGCAAGTTTTCTCTACTGTGTCTATTATAGATTACCTGTGATAACTGCCATCGGCGAACATCGCTTTCATTTCTCAAGCCAATCGCAGCCCTTTCTGTTGAGCAGGTGAAGACAATAATAACAAATCATAGGGGTGTAAGACCTTGCCTGTCAGCGCTCAAAAAGCAAGCGGGATAATATTTACATGAGTTCATTTGCTAAAAATGCTCATGCTATCTTCTGTGCATGTAATGGTGTTTTGTTTGATACATTCAGAAAGAGTTTTTTTTGAGCAGGTCAAATTAAGGGCACAGTTCATATTCATTACGGATCTTTAATTACTGCTGTATTAAAGAACAAAATTTTATTACAAATAATGTATACATATAAATATATTTATAGATTTTAATTTTAAAAATTATTTTGTTGTGAAGAAAAAATCTAATTTTGTATGCAAAGCATAGTCAAGATTACGGGGTGTTTTTGTGACACACAACTTTGAAAGGTGACAATATGATGTCTACAAACAATATGATGTCTTTTCTGCTTTCTTTAATAACTACATTATACAATACTTGTACTTTTACTTTCAGTACTTGAGTAGTAAATTTTGAAATATGCTACTTGCAATACTTACAAGTACAAAAATGTTAAATACTTTAGTACTTCCACTTAAGTATGATGCTTAAAGAGCTTTTTAACTTCTACTCAAGTCACTTTTTTGAAAGAGCATTTGTACTTTCACTTAAGTCTGAGTCTCTAGTACTTTATGCATCTCTGTGTTTAACAAAGCAAGGAAATTGTCTGATAATATTTTTTTTCTGGAGAGAGTATTATTTGTTTTATTTCGGCTAGAATACAAGGTGTTTTTTTTTTTTAAAAAACATTTTAATGTCAAAATTATTAGCCTCTTTAAGTTATATATATTTTTGATATAGTCTACAGAACAAACCATCATTATACAATAACTTGCCTAATTACCCTAACCTGCCTAGTTAACCTAATTAACCTAGGTAAGCCTTTAAATGTCACTTTAAGCTGTATAGAAGTGTCTTGAAAAATATCTTGTCAAATATGTATTGTCATCATGGCAAAGATAATATAAATTAGTTAATAGAGATGAGTTATTAAAACTATTATGTTTAGAAATGTGTTGAAGGAAAAAAAAAATCTCTTTGGAGATTTTGGAAATTGGAGAAAAAATAAATAAACAGGGGGGCTAATACTTCTGACTTCAACTGTATAGCCACACTATCTCTACAGAAACTGAGTTTGACACCACTGCCATACACCTTTCATTGGTCTTTTGATAAAACAATAAAGGTTTCTTGTTTCTTGCCAACAAAAATGCTCTGCAACAGAGAAGTGCTCTTAATTTTATTCCAAGCTCTATGCTCTGCTAAATTTTCAAATAATAATAATAATTAAAAAAATGATATTTTTTTCTTTAATTTAGGCAATATTTGAACCACATTTACCACCCTGGAAGCCTGACAATTTATCTCTGACTTACTGCACTTTCAGAAACAAGAAATCAGTGTAGGCGCTCTGTATCTTGCCCTAACTTCAATTCTTCTCATTTATATTGAGGAGAAGGTTTCAAACAAGCCTAAAGGACTCTATTGGGTATATGCCGAGCTAGTGCTGTTCCCATGCTGATACACATCCGGTGATCTGTTATTGTGAACTTTTTTCCATTTTATACAGTTCCTTATACAGCATTGATGTTGTAATGTCATTAAAATACATTCAGTTAAATAAACTTTAGCATTTATTTAGTTGCTCAAGCGTAAAACGAGACAAAAAGCTTTTTACTCGCACACGCACGTCAGAATCGACAGGCTAACGCAAAAGCTCCATTTAAAATACTGGAGTAAAAATAAATGCTCATATTATAAAGATATGGCGGGGAAATGTAATTTAATGCAGTGCTTCTTGTACAATCTGAGACCCACTTTAAATCGGATATCACTCAGTGAATATCAGCCAGTGGAGATTGCTGATTTTTAAAGAAAACAGACTTTAAATGCACCGGATTTTGCATTGACATTCAATTTGCCGGAAGCGCTTAACCCAGGTTACTGGCAAATTAAAAGTCCTATTAGCATGCTTTGGCATATACCCCATTTTGATCAGGTGTGTATAATTAGGGTTGGAACTAAACTGTGCATAGCTGTGGCCCTCCAGAAAGAGAGAGTTTGACACCTGTGGTCTAAAGTAACACTAACTGTTCCACTAATTTTTCTTTAATTAATTTACAGAGTTGATTTATTTTTGCGATCTTCTGCAAATTTAATTTAATATTAAAATGTTCAATCTCTGAAAAGTCCTCCAAATTATCCATTATAGCCTACTAAACGCAAACACAAATATATAAAAATGAAAACTACCCCAAAATCGAGGGGAAAAAAGTAATACAGTTTGATAATTGTAATAAAGAGAAAGGTTGCAAAATCAACAGGAATTTAGGAGTTGCCTCACAAAAAAAATAAATAAATAAACCAAATAAATCCTACCTTCTTCAGTGCGCCCACATGCAGCTCAACTGTCACTAGTCTACACGCGTCCGACACACCAAATAAAACATCTAAAAAAAAATTTTAATTGCTCTAAAATTAACACAAGGTTTAAACAAAGCTCTGGGGCCTGTTTCAGTAAGGAGGTTCAAACAACTCAGAGTTTAAACTTGAACTCTGAGTTGATTTACAGAGAGATTAAAAACTCAGGGCTTTTTTTTGACGGTCCATGCGCAAAACGGAAAGAGCAGGGTGCAAACGCTTTCAGGGCAAGTCAGAATCCATATTTGCTAATTTAAGGACGGGAAAATCCGCTTTGCGCTGTGGCACATGCTCTAAAAGGGTTGAGTTTATTTTCTTGATAATGAGTTATAGATGTGTTTTGAGAATAAACCAATCAGAGTCTCATCTCCCATTCCCTTTAAGACCCAGCTGCGACGCGCCATAAGAGCATTTGCTATTTACAGGACGTAAAGTAAGTGTAAGTAGAATAACTGAGCATTTCACAAGCAAACAGTTAACAGTTTTTTTAACAGAAAACAGTTAAACAGAGCATCTACCGCGCAAGAATGAGAGATAATCGATCTACTTTCACTTTCGCTCTCATGGATAGGGAAACCTTTACGCACAGACATCAATTAGCAAATAAATAATTAATTTTGTTTGTTAAGCGCAAATATTTGTTTCAAAACTATTTCTAAATTCAGTTCTAATTTCCAGCAAACGAATAAATAAACAATAATAACGAAGTGTGTTCAAAAACCTGAGTTATATCCTAAAACACATGCTGTGCCCCATATGGTATAAAACCTGCAGGTGGGCAAATCTAAGCTTGTTTTCAATAAAACAAATATAAATATGGATATAATAAATAATACTGCTAATTATAATAACATTATACAAAAGCAAATTGAATGAACTAAACTGAAAAAGCCTCCCAAGATGAAGAAGGCATAAAAGCAGTGGTTTTTCATATTTATGTAGGCTAGAAAATAATGTTTTGTAATATTTTAATCCTTTATATGTATATCCTATAAATATTCTTATTATATCCTATATATAGGCCTATCCTTAATATTAAAAATTTTTCACATGTAAAGATATTTGCATATTGCTCTACATCTTGTGTGTAGGCTACTAAGCAGTGTGTAAGCGAGGCACAACTCTGCACTGGAGTTTAGACCGGGTTTGTTTTGGTCTAATGAAAAATCTATTATAATTTCTCAAAATAGCAACACACCAGCAGTGCGCTCAGAACACCTTCCTTTTTAGACCATAACGCCTATGGGCGCACATATGAGAGCAAATGCATTAAAGAGCATGGCGAAACGCCTCAAAACGTCTCTTGCACCAAGCTGAAACTAGCAAACAAGTTATGCGCCGCACCTTGCGCCACATTACGCCAGGTGTATGATAGGGCCCTCAGAGTTTTCGGTTTCAAAATAGCTGATCTGAGTCAGGTCAATCAACTTTGAGTAGACCAACTCAGAGTTAAGCGCACACACCGTGACTATAAAAAGGCATTATCAATGGAGCGCAGATATTACGAGTGACAATGGCAACATCTGAACAAAAAGAGATCACCATTTCTTTCTCCAGCTGAACTTGATGTGGTCATGCAAAGTTATAGCAAATATGAGCGTATATATTTAAAAAGAAGCAACCATCAGTGAAACAGAGACAGTTAGCGTGGGAAAACAGCTGCTCAAGTTAATACGTAATTTTACCTTTAAAGTATTTAAATATTTAAGTATAATAATATAAGTAATGTAATGTGTGATGTTTATAAATTTTTTTCTAAACTTTTATACACGTTCACCAGTTTTAATAGATTTAACAGTGCACTTGTGTGTCTGTCTTTTTATTGATAAAGTGATAGAGTTTGATATAACATTTAGAAGGTAAGCAGTACTAAAAAATAATATTTAGAAAGAATAATAATCCCATTAATCTAGTAACAGTACATGTCGAAGGTCAGTGAATTTAAGCTAATTGTTTATTGAAAAGGACATGCCATTCTCGTACGTGACTTTGTTCTGTGTGTGACTAAAATGTAGGCAATAGCTGTTTCCATCCAAATATATATCATATATTTATGTGCAAAACTGGAATATCGCATAAAAGACGTGTGAATAAAGCAGCGTTTCCATCCAACGAGTCAAAGAGAACAAAATTGTCACTTCCTGATTAACTGGCGCCAAATATCAACAGCAAAAACAGAACTTACAGTGGTAGAAGAAGCTGCGTCAATTATTTCTATATTTAATAAATGTACTTGCGCCACAAAAGACAATGAACGCGTGGGGGCGTTTGAAGCCATGAGACGCGGAGACTCTTGACAAGCTCCAGATACAGAAACAGCTGTTTTAAGGCATTTTAGAATGACTAAAACAACATTTAAGACGTGTTACAGTGTGCTCAGCCTGCTGGTTTGTCCATTCACACACATTTTTATCATCATATGATGACCTTTTTTAATGTACATGCTGTAATTTGTTAAGTAAAAGAGTTTCCATCATAGTTTATGCGCATAATTTCTATCAAATAAAAGTTTATCCTACTCAGTTATGCGTGTTTTTTATGCGTATTTTTAAAAGTTAACTGCATCATGACGTTTCCATCAATCGTTTTTATGCGCATCTCCAAAATGAGCATTAAAATAAATGGGTGGAAACGTAAGGCTAAGACAAGAAATACCGCTTCATCTTTAAAAAAGGGGAGGAGACCGACAGAAACTCTGAGTTTAGAGAATAAAACCTGCTCATGACCAGGTTAGGTTCACAGAGTAAGTTACCACAGTAACTGACTCTGAGTTAAAGTTACCTTTCTTTCAGAAACAGGCTTGACTTACCCTGCTATCTCGAGTTTGACAAACCTGCCATTTTGAAACGGAAAACCCAGAGTTTCTCTCATTTAAGGGTTAAAATACTCTGAGTTTTCACTTAACCTCCTTTCTAAAACAGGCCCCTGTACTATAAACCACCCAATTCCCTTTTCCCCCCAAAAAAACATGTAATCAAATGCCACTTACCCTGAATCAAACAGCTGCTGCAAATCAAGATGATCAGTCCTGTCCAACACCAGAGAAAAAAGAACAAAAACACCAGTTAACTGCAATATAGGCGACCGAAATTACACAAAATTGCGTAACTCTTAACAAACCATCAACAATTCCAAATCAATATTAATCCAAACTACTAATCCGAGGTCTACCACCTAGACCAGCCCCCATATGTTACAAACTGTCCAGACAGCCAGTAACATAAACAAGAGCCAGGCTGTCAATTAAACAATTAAAAAATGAAAATTTACTAAAGAATTTAAAACAATTAACAAATTCAGAATAAATTATCTTTAAAAAATGTTTATAAAATTCTGGTGCTGGAGAAAGACCACTTAGGCAGCCCAAGCCAAACAACAAATATTAGCTTCTCTCAATGGAACAAAAGAGTGACCCTGCTGGAAGGGAACAATCTCTCAACTTTGGCTAGCAATTTAGTGAAACTAAACCTTTAAATGTCCATGCTTAATCTGTCATCGATAAGGTCTACTGATAAAAGAGTTATCGACAATCAGTAGATCATTAAGTAAATGATTAATTAGTGTCCATAAATATAATATATTAAAAGATGTTCCCCCCTAAATTCACCATACTCACATTTAAAAGGAGAGTTCATCCAAAACTGAAAATACTGTCACCATTTACTCACCCTTTTCTTGTTTCAAACCTGTTTTACTTTTTTCTGATGTTGAACAATAATATACAATAACTTGTATGGTAATGTCATTGCTGTTGAAAACTTAAACAGTAAAAGCTAAATTAAGATTGTTCCTTAGTTTATTACTTTATTATTTATATTGTGAGACAGCTAAAACATTTCACAAAATGTGCTAAATCCTATAAAATTGATAGATATAAAGATTTGATATTTATCTGGATAATTATTGATATTGACTAACATGAAAAAAACTGTAATAATTTTTTTTTTGCCATATCGCCCAGCGCTGTTAGCCATATCAATGTGTGCCTGAATCAGACAGAAAGTAACACAGAGCACACAGCTGAACCTCACACCAGAGGCCTCATGTACAAAGACTTGCATTGAATTAATACTAAAACATTGCGTACAGACAAAGCTGTAAATGTGTGTACGCAGTAAAAAAATCTGATGTATGAAACACTGCGCACACGGAATCCCTCACATATTCTCTTAGTACATGCAAATTAATGTGAAACTGAGCGCACGTGCACGAGCGCAAAACCCCTCACTGCCTCTTCCCTCGTATAAATATGGTAATGACTCCACTTTGGCAAAACTTAACGAAAAAGCAATGGCAAAAGCAAGCAAGAAGAGAAACATCACAGAATGTGAACTGGACTGAGAGAGTTTAGGTGACGCGGTTAACACAGTGATGTCTGAAAATCGCACTGAGAACAAATTAAAAAAGAAATGATCTGATGTAATAGTGTAGGTTATGAGGAGAACAGTGGCGCACCGTCAAAGTGTGGACCGAACAGGTGGGGGAACAGGAGATGCTGAGCTAACACACTTTGAGGAGAGAGTTGCCTCAATTGTGGGCGACACTTAAGCAACTGTCTGGAGTAGTATCCGTGTCTGTGGGAGACACAGATGTATTAGAGGAAAACTTTGTTTGGGCGGTATATGAGCACCCCTCCGCTCTTATCAAGACATCGCCACCGGCATTTTAGCTGCCCAATCACCCGATCTACAACTGACCGAGTGCGAGAATGTGCATCATTGTATCTGTGCTCTTGGTCAGTTTGTGGGCTGCTAGGGGAGGTTAACAGCCATGTCTTTAATGGATAACCACGGTCTCCTGATATGCAGTTAAATAATGATGCTCATTCATTAATTTTCTTTTCAGCTTAGTCTCTTTTATTAATCCGGGGTCGCCACAGTGGAATGAACCGCCAACTTATCCAGCACATTTTTACGCTGCGGATGCCCTTCCAGCCGCAATCCATCTCTGGGAAACATTCACACACGCATTTACACTTATACACTACAAGCAATTTAGCCTACCCAATTCACCTGTACCGCATGTCTTTGGACTGTGGGGTCAACTGGAGCACCAGGAGGAAACCTACACAAACACAAGGGGAACATGCAAAATCCACACAGAAACGCCAACTGACCCAGCCGAGGCTCGAACCAGCGACCTTCTTGCTGTGAGGCAACAGAACTATCTACTGCACCACTGCGCCACCATAATTACGCTCAATAAAAAATAAAAATAAAAACTTAACTGGAATAATATATTAAAATACAGGATAGCACCTGGAAATCTGAAACGGCTAATAAGCCGGTCATCACAGTGGGCCAGAAAATCACTGTGATCCCTCAATAACCTCAATAAGTCCAATTTGACAGTTTATATAATAGTCACATTGTCACATACCTGATTTATTTCCACATATGAAGGAGGCCTGAAACTGATCTCTGAATGCATGTGTTTTTTTTTTGTGTGTGTGTTTACACGGTTATAGAACAGATCCGATCTGTCACATATAAGCAAAAATCGGAATTGGGTCACATTTAACTGACCACAGTTTTGTATCACAGTTTTATATCTTGTGCCTTGCGCAGTTGTGCTACTGGTTTGTGGGCAGCCACATTTTGTTCTAACATACTACTTAATTGGGCCCCCCTTTCCATCCCAAAAAAAGTCTTTGCAAGCTTAAAACACCATGCCTTTTAAAAACAGATGTCACATTTACAAAGCCTGAGTCTGGCATTTGTTCTTGTGTTTTGTGTGTAAAGACGTGACTGTCCATGTTTATGTCACACTGCATATGTACCCCAAAAGTTCTGTTGACTGGTGATGTCAATGAAGATAACTTTTCCCGGCAACCGGCAACAGCTGATCCCTTGAAATTCGGGTCACGGCATCAATTTATAGCAGACTTCGTCTCCCCCAACACCACTGGCTTTGGTGGATCACTTCTACAGTTTGTAAAGACAGGACAGTGATAGTCACCACACAGACACACTCTTAGTTCTGTCTCACTCAAGTCCAAATCCATTCTCGCTTAACAATAAACTCTTTTTACATACAGCATCTTGTTTCTCTTGTTTTCTTTCAACACACAAAACTGATTTTAAAACAAAAAATGGACATTTCCCATGTACTTTTGTAAGGTTATTAATAATGCTATTTGGAAAATAATGAGCAAACTATTTATTTATGAAAAAAGTAAGTCACTGAAACAGTCCAAATAAAAACCCTACACTTGTACTCAATTTCAATTATAAATCATTGTCCACAGTTGCCCATATAGTAACATCTACAATGTGTGACAAAACTGAAACATCCAATCAATACATGTTGCCTGTCTGAGCGAAACTTTAAAGGTTTTATTAAGTGAGACCTTTTCTACATTTTTTCATTGCAGCTCAAATATATCCTAGACACAGGGCAACTGGCTGATGGGATAATTGTGAAGGAGGGAGCAACATGCCTCTTAGGAGCAGAATTTTAGACTTTAGGTCTGAGAAAAGAAATGGAGCCAGATGTGGGAAGTTATATTGCATGTAAATATGTCTGGTGCACCTGAAACATTAAAGAGCCCCTATGACGAGCACGACTGGCTTCTCATCAGTAATCAGTAATAATCCAATCAGAGTGATCCAAGCTTACTATAAATGGATCGTTTTCTTCCAACTGCTCTATCTTCATATTGGAAGAATCCCCCCTTCCACCCCATCTCCTCCTTTTCCTCCCTTCTCTAAGGGGGAGCTCTCGAGACATACGTGATCTCGAATCCGCTTATATGCTTATTGACTGGACTGGAGCCTTGGGCTCAAGTATCTCCGAGCTCAGGGTTCTCTCCCGGGACAGCATGCCAAGCCTGCTATAAACGCTAAGCATATCTAAGTGGGAACTCTTAAAAAAGGGTCATATTTTGGTTTTGGGGGTCTCCAACAACAGGCTGATATACATGCATATTACACGAAAGTTAAAGTGTTTTTGACATTGCATTAAATTTACCTAATTATCCCAATAACTCCTATATGATTCGTTTAGCGACTCATTTGTTCCCAAACCCCTTCTGAGCGCGATGCTAATCTGCGATGATTGGTCCGATGACCCAGTCTGTTAGGATTGGTCAACTGCCTTCAACACGAGACAGAGTGAAATGTCCACCACAGCTTATCAATATTGTTGAAGTAGTCTGAAGTTTATGTGTGAGCCCAATGGCAAAAACTAAACATTTTTGAAACTTGACCGCCGCACATGTGTAGGAACAGCTGACGGTGGCTATAGCGACGACAAACGGCAGTGGATTGCAAGCTCACAAATGCATTTAAATTCGTAAACAAAGCGGCACGCATCGTGTTTTCAACGTGGTTTTAGACACGATATGAAAGTTAACCAGATACAGTACAAGCGGTTACAAGTAACAAAACACAATTAAATACATAATTTGCAAGCTAGAGAAAACAAGAAGGCAACCATTTTAATCTTACTTATTTACACTTGTGAAATGGAGGAAGAAATTGATCCATGAACTGTACTGTACTGTAAAGTGCCTGTCAAGCTCTGACAAAGCTCTCCTTTATTGAGTTTTCTGATCCTTCCTTTAACAAACGGCTGTTGTAAGCATAAAAATGTTGCTGAAGCACACGTCAGAACAATGACAGGAACACAGCACAAGACTGGGGCTATAATGCTAAGGAATTTTTTTTTTTTTAATAAAACTTCAACCATTGACTCTTCACAGCCTCATCTTTGGTTAGAGAAAATAACAGTAACTTTCCCTCACGCTTCAGAGCACTGCGTCTATGCGACTTGATTCAACTGGGATCTGCTACAATGTTTGTCTTTACTCTTTGTCTTACTCTGTTACACACTGCATGGTAGGTCATTTTCATAAACCCATAAGAGGGGCTTTTTAATCAGTGTGCGCAATAGATGTGACGTGTACCTTAGAGAATGTGCTTCCTATTTTCAGTATGCATTCCCGATAGGAAATGCCTGCATGAGACTCATCTATAAGTTTATATCAGCTCTTTTTTCTAAACAATGGGTTTAAGTTCTTTTCAGATTAATAAGTAAATACATATTTGTTTAAATATATGTACAGTTAAAGTCAGAATTTTTAACCCCCCTTTGATTTTTTTCTTTTATTTTTATATTTACCATATAAAAAAGTCTTATTTGTTTCATTTCAGCTACAATAAAAGAAATTTAAAATTTTTTAAAAGCCATTTTAAGGTCGGGTGAAGCAGTGACGCAGTAGGTAGTGCTGTCGCCTCACAGCAAGAAGGTCGCTGGTTCAATCCTCGGCTCAGTTGGCGTTTTTGTGTGGAGTTTGCATGTTCTCCCTGCGTTCGCGTGGATTTCCTCCGGATGCTTCGGTTTCCTCCACAGTCCAAAGACATGCGGTACAGATGAATTGGGTAGGCTAAATTGTCCGTAGTGTATGATTGTGTGTGTGAATGTGTGTGTGGATGTTTCCCAGAAATGGGTTGCGGCTGAAAGGGCATCTGTTGCGTAAAAACTTGCTGGATAAGTTGGCGGTTCATTCCGCTGTGGCGACCCCGGATTAATAAAGGAACTAAGCCAACAAATAATTTCAAGGTTAAAAATTATTAGCCCCTTTAAGCCATTAAAACTATAAGCTATATTTTTTCCATAGTCTACAGAACAAACCATCATTATACAATAACTTGCCTAATTACCCTAACCTGCCTAGTTAACCTAATTAACCTAGTTAAGCCTTTAAATGTCACTTTAAGCTGTATAGAAGGGTTTTGAAAATTATCTAGTAAAATATTATGTACTGTCATCATGGTAAAGATAAAATAAATCAATTATTAGAAATGAGTTAATAAAACTATTATGTTTAGAAATGTGTGGGGAAAAAATCAATGAAGAAATTGGGAGGGAAAAAATAAACAGGGGGGCTAATAATTCTGACTTTAACTGTATTCATATCTAATATGCATCTTATTGCAGTTTGTAAGTTGCCATGTACTTTGTATATGTTTGCACTCATACAATTACCTCCTTTGGTCATTTATTTACTGCACTTGTTCAACTTCTTTACTCAGGGTGGTGTCTGTTCCTTCTTGGTTTTGACCACCCTGTTTAATATTGAGACTGGAAATTAAATATTTAACATGATTAAACCATGTCAAGCAGTGTTTTATAATATACATACAATTTCACATTTACAGACTATATAAGCACCCAAGTCACAAACTGATACTGTACCTTTATTTTCTGGAAAACAGTTTACCTCAGTTTTCCAGGAGTGGGTCTTTGCATGCATCAATTATGGGATCTTCAAATGTAAGCAAAAGAGATTGGTTATTCAAATAGAATTAAATTCATAAAGATGACTTGAGTTACTTAACAATAATTACATCTATGTACTATTCTGAGTTTGTAATTTACAGTTTGATAGTCATGTTTTGTGCATGTGAGATGAATAAATGCAAACTCAACAAAAATAACTCTTTGGATGAACACAATTTAATTGAGGGCAAGATTTCCATCCAATTAATTTGTTTAGCAGCAACTGAAAAAAACTATTTCCACAATTAAATGAAATTCAGTTGGTCTGACATGATTTTATCAAATAAAAGTTTAAATACTTTGGTATTTTTATTTAACTTAAACTAAAAGGTCTGATAAAATCATTTATGTCTATTATGTGTCGTACATTTCAAAGTCTCTTAGTTTTATTTGAAGTTATCCTAAATGAACTAAAAGAGCCCTTTTTAAGCATATTTCATGATACAGATACAGTTACAAATACAGTTGATTGAGATCTCAGAACTCATTTTAAGACAGTTGTTGCTCACTGAGCAAAGCAACGAACGGCATTATTGCTAATTAAGCTGCCAACACCCAAAGCATGCGTGCTTCTGCAAGGTAATCTCAAAACTTAAAGCATTACATGAAAATCTTCTAAATCTTCAAACTGAAGTAAAGATTAAAATCTTAACAAGTCTTTCTATTAACTTTGAACACCTAAGATTACTTTTATTGTCAACGTTTCCATCTCTTAATTCAATCCCAGGCAAACATTCTGGGAAATATAAATTCCCTAACCAGGGGTCCGTTCTTCGTACCTCGCTTAAATGATCTAAGATTATTTGGCAGATCCTGGATCTTTTAATCGTGATAACTGATCTCTCTGTAATTTGGTTCTTCAAACAAGTTCGCGAATCAGATTAGAATGTCTGGATTAACTGATCTGAGATCGCTGCGTGTGTTATGAAGGACAGATCTATCGATCCTCGAAATCATGATCAGCAATGCAACGAGACATCATCTGATCAATATTCAATTATCCATGTGAGCAAAATTACATCAAATTAGCATTAAATGGTTTGTTAAATATGACACGCAAGAACTTTCCACATTTGTTGAGCTGCAGGCTTTACACTGTCATTTGTCAAGACAAGATGCGAGTATTCATCATGTATTTCAATGCAAATCAATGTATTTAGTTCTACATTTAGAAAAGATTTCTTTATAATAGTAGCCGTTTTTTAATCGGTGTAATGAATAACTGAATGAATAAATGGTGAATAAAATGAATGAATAAAAGGTGTCTGCAACTTTTGTGAAGCATCAAATCACTGGCATATTAACTATTAAAACATGTTTATGACTGCATAAATGTATTATTGCTTTAAAAAAAGTCACATATTGTGCATTTCTATTATCCACAACTTGTACTAAAGCGATCTAAAAAGTTCATTTCAATAAGTTTTCTCTTTGCACCAGATGGCAGTCTTTTTACTTTCATTTCGAGGGTGCAGATTGCATACGTTTTATTAATTTGTATAACTTTATTTATTTTATTAATGACTATAACTTTATATATATAGTTAAAAAATATGTACCATTTTCCCAAGTTTATATAACTACTACTGTAAGAAAATATCAGAATTCGGAACATACTTTCTGTATTATCTTTGCTTGAACTGAGCCGATCTAATCCTTTTTATTGGAATTGAACCTGCTCCCGATCAGGTTTGAGCTAGCAGAACTGTTGCTATGACAACAACTCTCAGATCAGCTTTGAAGAACGAAACGATCCTGGATCGTGTCAAATTGTCAATATCCAAATCCAGCTAACTGAGTAATCCACGTACGAAGAACGGACCCCAGGTAGTTGGACCAACACAATATTGACCCAACACAAAATGCTTAAGTTAACTTCATAGTTTACAAAATGAACAAGCAGCAGTGATCGTTTTTTTGAAGTGCATGTTGACAGGTTAGATATTTAGCTTTGTGAACATGCCTCCTGTAGTTTTGAACTCGTTTACACAGCGCACACAAAACCTCTGCAATCATGATTTATCTAAACATGTGCACTTGATAGCTGTCTGGCAAACCAAAGTAAATGTTCCTTTTTGTAAAAAAATAACCCAAATTCTTTCTTGTGAGTAGCTAATGCATTCATTTAGACAACTAATAAAACAATATTTAGGCCTAGTAATTATAATTGTGATTATCTTCAGAAACATTTTTGATGTGCTGGTTGAAAGTCTCTTCACATTCTAATAGTAATGATTAAGTTAAATAATCTCAATGTATTTTTATGTATTTTTATATTCTGGGTAAGGCATAAGACTAAAAGATGTTCTTCCAATTAAAATTTGTCGGCTCATTAATTCCAATAATTCTGATAAGTAGATTTTTACATTTGTGCACCACTGTTCATGCAGACAAATCCGCTGTTTGTGTGTTCAGCAGTAATAAAAATGTTGATAATAAACTTTTTAAAATCCTGAATCAATTATGGAGTTACTTTTGCACGCTGGAGAAAGGATTACACCATGGCTGAAGTATTTCTTTTAGACAGGTCATGTTATGTTTTAAAACATTTTTAGTCACTCAAAGCTTATTTAAATTTTGGTATTTTACGAATGGGTTATATGCACAAAAGTGTTGATCGGCCACCAAAATCTTCCGGCGAAAGTTTGATGTTACTATTTTCAATTTCATAAAGGACCTTTTACAGCATCGATAATGTGGATTTTTATTTAGTTTAACAACAAAACATAAGTACATAGCGCTGTTCCACCTAGCCTGCTTTTTATGAAGTGAAGTTGGTTTTTTATTCACATCGCATTGGTTCATTTATGAACAATGTCAACCAGTGGCGCTGTCTCTTTATTGTTTACCATGCTACTTTGAATATTCGGTCTAAAATAGCATGTAAGTATAGCTTAGTAATAAGTGTAATTCCTGAACCTCGCCGGTCAAAGCAGAGTCGCTTTAGAACAAAGCACAAGTGTCTACTGTCACCTTTATGGTGTGCGTTTGTGATGTGTGGCATAGTTTTTAAAGCTACTATGCTAACGGTTTTGGCAGATCACCTACTGCACCTTTAACCGAGTCACCAATAAAAATAGCTTAATGGAGAAAATTAATTACACATCAGCATAACGAATGAGATGATATCAGGAACTTGTTCATTCATTTACTTTTTGGATTAGTCCCTTTATTAATCTGGGGTCACCACAGCGGAATGAACCACCAACTTATCCAGCATATGTTTTACGCAGTGGAAACCTTACCAGCCGCAACCCAACACTGGGAAACACCCATACACTCTTGCAGTCATACACATACAATACGGGCAGTTTAGCATACCCAATTCACCTATAGCACATGTCTTTGGACTGTGGGGGAAAACGTAGCACCCAGAGGAAACCCACGCGAACATGGGAAGAACATGCAAACTTCACACAGAAATGCTAACTCACCCAGCCAGGACTCCAATCATGACCTTCTTGCTGTGAGGCGATTGTGCTACCCACTACACCACTGTGATGCCCGGTAACAGAAACTATTGATAAAAAATAAAAAGGATTATATAATAAATGAATGAGCCTCAGACTATTAACCCTTGATAAAAGCAGGCCATTAAACATCAGCTCACATTATAAAATGAAAGGGGAAAACAATTGAGATTTATGGTTTACTAGTTTTTTTTTTGTGATTATCAAATTTTATTTCTTATTTTTCCCAAACACATTCATTTAGTTGTATTAATTTTAAGACTGTAATCTTATTATTATTTTGTAAGATTAGTTGTTTAACAAGTTGAATTAGATCAGTAAAAACCAGTTTTGGCTTTAGACTAATTTAATATATACAGGGTGATTCAAAAAGAACACCACAACTTCGAAAATTGAGAACTCAAACTGTTACGCCTGAGATGCTACAGAGTAGGCATGGGACGATAACTGTTTTCATGGTATACCGCGATTAGGAAAAGTTGAGGTTTTAAAACCGCCAAAATTTACTTTAAAACCGCTCCTAAGGTATGTGTAAGATTTTTTATTTACTTTTTGTTGTTGTTGTTTTTTAGGACAACAGTATCTTTTGCAGAAAAAATATCCAAAGATACCATTTTAAATTGTAAAAAAAATCTGTGATTTTTAAACAAATCAAGGCAGCAGAAGTGAATGATTCATTTAAATGATTTAGCCTGTAAATTAACAAATTTTGTGTTGTGAAGCATCCTATAGAGAATATTAATTTAAAAGATAAATATCTGAGGGGTTTACTCAATTTAGTCAAGCCTTTTATGTAGTTATGTATGTATGTATGTATGTATGTATGTATGTATGTATGTATGTGTCTATTTAAAAAAAAAAAAAACGCTTCTAAAGTATTATCTTAAAGTACAGTTGAAGTCAGAATTATTGGCCCCCCTGAATTATTAGTCCCCTGTTTATTTTTCCCTAATTTCAGTTTAACGGAAAGAAGATTTTTTTCCAACACATTTCTAATAGTTTTAACAACTCATTTCTAATAAATGATTTCTTTTATCTTTGTCATGATGGCAGTAAATAATATTTTACTAGATATTTTTTCAAGACACTTCTATACAGCTTTAAATAAAATTTAAAGGAGGGCTAACAATTCTGACTTCAACTGTATGTCTTAAAATGTTTATGCAAACAAAAATGTGAAAATCTCTGCAAAGATTTATCATCGGTGGATCAATTTTTTTTATACATTAGTTAATTTTTTAATATAAAAAACGGATCTGCTTTTTAATATAAAACAAATATAATATAATATAATATAATATAATATAATATAATATAATATAATATAATATAATATAATATAATATATAAACCCAAATATATTGTCTTTAGGCTGTAGCGCAAATCTTTCTCAATAATATTAGTAAAGACATTTGATACATTTTACAATTTATCCACAGTTAAATACATAACCTCTGATATTTTGTGACACTTTTAGAAAGGATAGATTGAAATTTACAGATTTTTTTCCACATTGTTCCTAAACTAGAAACCAAACTTAAAAACTACATACAAAAAATGTGTATGTAAAAAAAAAATACAACAGAGCCACCTTGTGGACAACTAAAATGTGCGTTTACGTAAATAAAATGTCAACATAGTGATGGACAATTATCGTAACTGTAGAAGACAAACACATATTATAGTCTTCAGACTGTGGTGCACATCTGACCCCTACCTATACAAAAATATCTGAATTTTTACTGAGAAAGAAAAAGCATTACAAAATGGCGACTTGGGTGAATTTAGCAATTACGTTAAACTCCATAAAACTGGCTCAAACGTAATTTAGTGATAAAAAAACAAAAAAAAAAACAATCTAATACGTTTTTTATGTCATGACAAACATTTGCATTACAACCTAAAAATATATATTCTCAGAGACGGGATATGGGAACACAGAAGGCTAAAAAAGGGGAGATTTGCAGGTTTAAAATTGCCCAATAAAAAAATTGACTGCAAAATGTATTCTCAAAATTATCAAAATGTACAAATATTAAATAAAAATTTTAAATAAACAAATATCACAATACAGTTTAAAAATATAATAATTTTACCAGACTGTAATTGTAACTGTTACTAATACATCGTAATAAATATACAATAAATGATTGAATGAAGCGTGTGTGTAAACATGCAAACTTAGGACTTTGTTTTTATAAACGTGTTTATAATAGGCTAATGTTTACATTTTAAATATTGGTCGTATCGTTGGTGTTGATTGACAGATGTTTTAATATCGATGGGAAAAACCTACTGAACGTGTGAAGCAATAATGTTTTTAATCAAAATTATTTAAAATATTTAAAATTGTATACATCTTCCTCGGAAATTTTGCAACTTTTTATCTGTTTATGTAAATGAATACCTTCTAATTTACATTCATAATTTCATATATAAAATCGTTAACATTTTTTGTTTGTGTTTAAAAAGCGCAATGGGGCGCTCAGCATTATTTGAAATTCGTTCGAAAGATTCCACGGATTCCATTACGTCATCGCGGTCAAGCTAGCAGCACTTCAGTACATCAGAAGACGCGCACTTGAACAGTCATTTTTACGGCTAGTTCAGCAAGAGTCCGAAAAAAGCGAAGAGAAAACAGTTTACAGTGTTTTACTGCGTTTTACTTATGTCGATATTGTGTTCTACTGCAACAGCAATGGCTAACAGCTCAACAGGTAAATGAATCCAGCAACACAGGTTGTCATTGGTGTTCAAAAGTTTGACACTGACTGTCCAATCACAATAGCTAACGTTACACTTATATCAAAATCGATTAATGAACATCGTCAACAAACAATATCAACATCGACTAATGAACATCGTCGTTATGTTATGTTTAATTTCAGTGAAATGTGATAACATTGTATAATCTGATAAACACGTATATTGAGCAAATGAAATGTCTGCTTTATAGTATACAAGAGACTGAAATGTTTTCAGTAAAATAATTAAAACTGCAGTCTGTAACCTTTTCATTGAAAATTACACAATCAATTTAACAAGTAGCCAGCTATAGTTAATTATGTATCTCCTTACCATCACCAGAATTACAACTGCAAGCCTGTAATATATATTTTTTCATAAAGAAGCTTTTATTAGACTTGTTTATTTGAAATTTGAATGAAATCATTACAATTAAAGAAAATCAAATCAGCTAATACTATAGTTATATAGAATAAATACTTAGTGCCAGTGCTTATATTGGAAACATCATGTTGTGACATTGTTTATTGTAAAATAGTTTATTATTTAGTTCTATTCAATGAAAGTGAATGTAATAACAATTTTTTTTTTCAGAAACACAACCAAACACTATGAAGAACAGCCTTCGTGCATTCTTCAGGAATATATGGCTGGCTGTACAAAACGCCAATCAGTCCGGAAGTCGAGGCAGTAAAGTGTCTCCTTTTCAGCCTCCGTCTGAGACAGAACCAGCGGCTCCACAGCCAGGCCCATCAACAGATGATCCTCAGCCTGCTCTGTCCAGCTTTGAGTCTCTGGCTGTAGACGATCAGACTGATCCTCAGTCTTGTCTGTCCAGCTTTGAGCCTCAGGCTGTAGACGATCAGACTGATCTCCAGCTTAGTCCATCCAGCAACAAGCCAGCAAACTTTGAAGGAAATCCATCCATTGGAGAACCAGCTAAAGGTGAGCCTAGTGTCATTATTATGCTGCTTTGTGTCAAGTAACACTATGTATAGCATATAATGTACAAATAATTTTTTGAATCATGTTCATCCGGATCTGTGTGTCTAGACAAAACTGCGCGCATGCACACACACACACACACACACACACACACACACACACACACACACACACACACACACACACACACACACACAGTTATTGTTGTTTATTGTAAAATATTTTATTAACCAGTTCAATTTAAAGAAAATGGAGTAACTAACAATCTTTTTGTCATTGTTTCCAGAAACTCAACCAAAAAGAAAGAAGAACAGCCTTCATGCATTCTTCAAAAGGAAATGGCTGTCTGTACAAAAAAGCAATCAGCGTCAACGTCGAGGCAATAAAGTGTCTCCTTTTCAGCCTCCGTCTGACACAGAACCAGTGGGTCCACAGCCAGGCCCATCTAACCACAAGTCAACAGCTGTAGAAGATCAGACTGATCTTCAGCCTGCTCTGTCCAGCTTTGAGCCTCTAGCTGTAGACGATCGAACTGATCCTCAACTTGGTCTGTCCAGCCTTGAGTCTCTGGCTGTAGACGATCAGACTGGCATTCAGCCTGCTCTGTTCAGCTTGGAGCCTCTAGCTGTAGATGATCGAACTGATCCTCAACTTGGTCCGTCCAGCCTTGAGTCTCTGGCTGTAGATGATCAGACAGGCATTCAGTCTGCTCTGTCCAGCTTTGAGCCTCTGGCTGTAGACGATCGAACTGATCTTCAGCTTGGTCTGTCCAGCTTTGAGTCTCCTGCTGTAGATGATGAGGCTGGCATTCAGTCTGCTCTGTCCAGCTTTGAGCCTCTGGCTGTGGACGATCGAACTGATCTTCAGCTTGGTCTGTCCAGCTTTGAGTCTCTGGCTGTAAACGATCAGACTGATCCTCAGCCTGGTCCATCCAGCAACAAACCACCAAACTGTGAAGAAAATCCTGAGCCAGCTGAAGGTGTGTCTAGTGTAATTTTATTTTAATCCTGTTTATCACACTTGTGACAAGTGACTCTGTCAGTCTGTGTAATTATTTATGGACTTTGCATGATTTGTGTTAGTTTGGTTTATTTTAGTAGATTTCTTCAGTATATGAATTCTAATATCTGGTGGCATTTTCCAATTTTTTGTGTTTGTTTGGGGTTTCTAGAAAAAGATTCAGCTGCTCTTGAGACAAATCCACCTGTTCCGGAGTCAAATTCATCAACTCGTCCAAAAGATTCACTCTACCCTGAGCCAAGTCCACCTTCTCCTCAGTCAGATAAACCCGTTTCCCAGGCAGGAGGTCAGCAGGATCTGAATGATCAAACAGAGTCTCCAGAAGACTGGTTAAGAACCTTCTCATTGCCGGGTCCATCTACTCGTAAGTGTTTACATTTTTCTTGTTCTCATGCATTGACTGTAACCAATTTTTCTAGTAGCTGCTGTGTAAAATATTAATCCAAGAAGTATAATTTTTTATATTTCCTGTCCACATAAAATCAAAACTTACAATGTATTCTTTGCTAGTTTACATTGCTATTCTTAAGGTGAATTATTAATGCTCTGAAAAAAAAGTTTGTTTTGGTAATCTTCAATGTGGGACAAGTCTTTCCATTGATGTCTACGTGCAATATTCTTGTATGGCAATATTCTTAACCATGTTACTATTGGGTTGCTATGAGTGAATGAAAAAAGAAAAAAGAAAGCCGCATCTTCTACTTAATTTTATCCCGTATTCCATTTCAGTTGAAAGTACATCAAAATGCTGAAATAAAAGTTCTGGTTTATGTGGACTTTTAAAATATGATTGTATAGAAAATGATTTTAATTTTTTTCTTTCATCCTCTGTCAATATCATGTTCTTTTTGTGCTTTTTTGCAGTTCCGTTTTCTCAAGTTTACAAAGTGAGAGATGAGCTTGGAGAAGGAGGCTTCGGTGTTGTGTTTAAGGGGATCGATAAATTTACTCGACAACAGGTAGAAACACTCAGCTTTTGTACTCACCAAACCATAAATAAATATATTTAAGCGTTTATTGTTAACTATTTTCCAGACTCAAAAGATTTGATTATTTATTTATTTTATTATTCTTTTGCAGGTTGCCATCAAGTTCGTGAAGAAGACAATGTTGGACCGGTATATCACAGTTGTAAGTTTACAGTGCACATAATGCATATGTTTAAATGCAGATAGTCTTAAATATAAGTGAATTTTGGCATTGAAAGATACCTAACCTTTTGTTAAATTTTTCTCCAGCCTGGGGTTTCCAAACCACTGCCTATAGAGGTGGCCCTAAACCTGCAGCTGAATCAAGCTCCATTAAGCCCCTACATTGTGCACATGATCGACTGGTTTGATGAGAAAGATCGGTACATCCTCATCATGGAGTATCCGCAACCCTGCGAGAACTTGCTCAAGTTTATCACTCGCAAAATCAAACTGAGTGAATCTCTGGCACGAGGCCTGTTGTACCAAGTGGTGCTCGGAGCCAAGCACTGTCTTGACAGAGGTGTCTTCCATCAAGACTTCAAGTTAAACAACTTTCTGATCAACAAAGAGACACACCAAGTCAAGGTGATAGACTTTGGCTGTGGGGATTTCATCAAAGGTGTCAATCAGGAAGGATTTACTGGTGAGTTTTAATGTTACCTTTGCTATAATGAGATGTCTTGATGTGATGAGTGAAAGCTGACATTTGGATTGGTAAATCCAAAATGGAAATGTTTGCTCAACCTAAATTTGTCTTGCTTTTTACCAAACAGGAGGATGCTGCCCACCAGAGGATGCTGTGGCCTTGAATGTAGCAGAGCCAGAAACGGTGTGGTCTCTGGCCTTTGTGCTGTACAGAGCGGTCTGCAATGGTTATCCCTTTGAAACCTATGCAGATATGAAATATGGCCATCCAACATTTAAATCTGGCATATCCAGAGGTGAGATACCAAAAACACAATTGCAGTAATACTGTTAAACACAGAGTATCATTCATTGATCATTAGTCATTTTCATAATACATGCTACATATTTCAGTTTTCAAACATGACACTGTATGTCACATGGAGATAACGATTATGCATAACTAACCAGCACTCTTCTGAACATTTGCAGAGTTCCAGGATTTGATCACACGGTGCCTGATACAAGATCCAGCCAAGAGATCCACTATAGAAGAGATGTTACAACACGAGTGGTTTCATCAGGGACAACAGCACCTCAGAAATTAGGTATCTTTGGAGATAAAGCAGATGATAATAGAAAATCCTTTTGTCCAAGTGCAAACATGGTATCATCACATTTTTCTCCACATTTATTCATTCTGCAGGTTCTGCAGATCAGGTGGAAAAACCAGCAGAAAGAAGAAAAAGTGCAAAAAACAGAAGAAAAACCAGCGGAAAAGAAAAAGATTAAAACCAGAAAAAAAAAACAGCAGAAAGAAGAAAAAGTGCAAAAACCAGAAGAAACCAACAGATAGAAGAAAAAGATCAAAAACCAGAAAAAAAAACAGCAGAAAGAAGAAAAAGATCAAAAACCAGAAGAAAAACCAGCAGAAAGAAGAAAAAGATCAAAAACCAGAAGAAAAACCAGCAGAAAGAAGAAAAAGATCAAAAACCAGAAGAAAAACCAGCAGAAAGAAGAAAAAGATCAAAAACCAGAAGAAAAACCAGCAGAAAGAAGAAAAAGATCAAGAACCAGAAGAAAAACCAGCAGAAAGAAGAAAAATTGCATTGAAAGGAGCAAAGAATTAAAGACTTTCCATTATGCTTTCAGAATGTTATCAAGCTACGAGAATATGTTTGTGTGCACAAAAAAGATATAAAAGAAATAAAGACTATATAAATAAAGAGTTCTTCTCCACTGTGTCATTATGGGGCACATGGTCACAAAAGCACTGTGCATTGATGTAAACAAAAATAATGTATAAAATATTTGTACAATGATGTATAAAACATATCACATTATTTACAATATTGTTTTAAAAAAAATATCTAATCTACACTCTGAAATAAAAGATACATAAACATCTCTGAGGGTGAATGTTTTTCAAGGGGTTTAAAGAGATTTTTTATGTATCTACACCTTAAGCACTTTGGCTTTGAATTTTTTTAATCTTTGTCAACAAACATCATTACATTTGAGAAAGTTGTGATATAAAATAAAGAATCAACAGCACATCACACATGTAAATATCCCCAACATAAGTGTTTGGGTACTATCTGTGGCAGTTTTTTTTTTTTTTGTTTGTTTGGTCTCCACATTTTAAATCCTTGAACAAAGGATTTTGTAAAATACGACAGCAATTCAGCAATTCAGTATGGTGATGTGATGATTCTCAACTCTCGAGAAGAGCTTAAGTTTGTTTGCATGGCCATTGCCAGGTTTTTAAAATATGAGTTAAACATGAGAGTTGTTTTTATGCTATTGTAATGGCTACAAATAAGTTGTATGTTTTATAGTTAAACACTTTTCATTGATTGATTTTTAAATGACTTTCACTGTAATGTTCTAAACTTAAAGAAATAGCACATATATCCTGGTCAGTGTTTACATTTTGTTTCTACATGATCTGTTAAATAATGATCTGTCCTCTTCCTACTTTATTAAGGTCCAAACTACAAACACTGTATTAGTACTTAAAAAGAAAAGTCCAACATTTTTAAACCACAAGCTAACTTAAGACCGAAACAAATGGACAGTAAAAAAGAAAATAATTGAATAATAAAATTTAATATTCATGGTCTAAATATTTATTTCATTCATGGTTGGAGGAGAACAATATTCTCAGTTAGGATTAATAAATGGTCTCATGTTTTGTTAAATGTTTTGGTTGATCCTCTGAGAAAAAAATAGAATTTTTTTCTGTTTTCAAAAATAACATTACATCCCTAAACCAAAGAGACAGTTTAGGTGAGATTGGTGATTTCCACTTCACTTTGTTCTTCTAGCAATTAACATTACAAAGGCCACGGCCATCACACATGGCTGTAATAAGACAATGCCTATAATGCATTTGATTAATTGTTAATCATCAATATATAGTCACTAATATTAAACATGGTCAGCACGGGGTTGCAGTGGGTAGCAAAATCACAGCAAGAAGGTCATTGGTTCAAGCCCCTGCTGGGTCAGTTAGCATTTTAGTGTGGAGTTTGCATGTTCTCCCTGTGTTCACGTGGGTTTCCTCCAAGTGCTCCGGTTTCCCCCACAGTCCAAAGACATGAGGTACAGGTGAATTGGGTAAGCTAAAAAATTGTCCGTAGTGTATGTGTGTGAATGAGAGTTTATTGGTGTTTCCCAGAGATGGGTTGCAGCTGGAAGGGAATCCGCTGTGTAAAACATATGCTGGATAAGTTGGCCATTCATTTCTCTGTGGCGACCCCAGATTAATAAAAGGACTAAGCCAAAAGAAAATGAATAAATGAATATCCCTTTAAGGGTTTAGACACACCAAGCTGATGTTCAGCAAACTAGAGTAATGCTTGGACATCATCCTGGAGGTGGCCCCACTGTGGCCTCTACAGCTAAGATATAATCTATAAAAGTGCAAAAAAACAACAACTTATGATGTGAGATCGCAATTACTGGTCCTGTCAGCTTCTCAATAAATCATTAATATTTTTATTTTTTTATTTGAGTGACTTCAGTAATTAAGATTTAAATTTTTTTTAGTTTTACTAATGATGATATCTCCAAACTAGGGATGCACCAATACCATTTTTTTGGAACCGATCCCATTTCGATACCAAAAGTCTAAGTATCGATCAATACCGATCCGATCCCGATACTGTGCAGGTGAATGGTTTGCCAACGTTTTGCCGTTGCGTTCTATGTGTGCTCGAGTGGAAAAAGCGTTATCTCAGTCGCTCTTTTTCATTCTTCAATGAAATGAAAGCAGAGGCAGGGTTTTCTTTGAGGTGACATCAGTGTTTGTGTTGCCAAGACAACTACAGCGAACTTTTGCTGTAAATGATGGAAGACAAACTTTTGGTCGATGTTTCAAGTCATTCAAAGCTGTATGACTTTAGTCTTGAATATCATAATGCTATTAAAAAAAAGCTGATTCAGTCGTTTCCTAGTGGCATAAAAAACGAGCACCGCACACCTTTTTTTCGTCATCAATAAAGGCAGTGCGGTGCGCCTCCATTTTTAAAATGGACATGCGCGTGCAGTAACAGTAACGTGCAACCACACATGCCTACAGATGTATTTTGTCAAAAAAAAATAAATGAGAGGAGGATATTTTTTGGTCACAGTTTGACAGACGAGTTGACAAGCCAGCGCTGATGCTGATCGCCTCTGTGCTGCCTGGAGCCGCGTCATAAACTTAATAAATAGGCTGTTGATGGTTTAGAGTTCAACAACAAACCAACCTTTTTCCATTTGGAAAATTACAGTTATTAATAGTTCCTATATAATATAATTTTTTAATAGCCTACATAGCCTAATCTATTAATCAAACAAATCTAAAGTTTTTCTTTGCATAATGAACTTCGCACAAAACCGAGGCTTTCATTTTACAGCTTAAAAAACATGCATGCAAACTGATGCAATATCATATGTAAACAACAAAATTTGTTATATGCTATGTAGTAGCCAATACTTTACATAAAGTCAACAAAGAGCCTTAAGGTTCATTGTCATTGTCTTTCATTACAGGCAGCGCGCACACAGAGACATAGGAAAGAAGTCATAATTATAATTAAGACATAATCTTTAAACTAATGACTTATATTAAAAATGTTTACAGAGGTTTTCCAATTTAAAACTAGTGGGGCATTAATAAAATTCATATTTTCTGTGGAGTGATCTATTTGAGGTAGCCTGATATTTTTATTTGAAGGGAGAAAAAAACGATTGGACAAACAGCCTATTCCGGTTCTTAAAAAGGATCCAGTCAGTGTTTTTGTTTTGTAATATAAATTTGTCATTTAAGTGAAAAAGATCTAGAGCAGGATTTAGTTTATTCTGTTTTTGTTTTGCTGCTGAAACGCAGGTGCGTGAAGATGCTCTGTTATGTTCTGTATGCTGTTTGCATGCTAAAATAAATCTGTAGATTAAAATGCAATATTTAATGTGTCACACAAAATAGGCACGTCAATCTTTTTTTTTTTGTAATTAAATAATATTTTAATATTAACCTATTAACAGTTAACATTCCGTTAACAAGCGGCAGATGTCTGTTAGCAAAATTAACCATAATGAGCAGTTTCTGTAGCTCTAGTGCTAAACTCAAATGATAGGCCTATAATAATCTATATCTATGTCATGTATACCTATAAGGTATTCATAACAGATGATACAATATAACTAAAAACATGCTTGCATGTTCATTCTTTGAGCATTTGTTGTGATATTGTCCTTATTAATATTAAGATTTGTTTTTAAATCTGCAATAGGCTACTATGGACATCGTTAGTAAAATAATCACTCTTTTATAAAATGTATTAATTTTAATAAATTAAAGCCTGATATTTTTCTGCAGGTCTGAAGTAGACTAAACTAAACCGTCTGATGCCAGTTTTACTTAATGATGCCTCTCCAAATCTCGTCGTGAGTGAGACGAAGAAAGTTCAAAACAATGTCTGCTTATTTGTTTTAGCTTCAAAACACAAACTGGTTTGTAAATTAAAACTTTAATATATAAAATTACAGTGAAATATTCACAGTTTCAGAGTAGTCTATATTAGGCTAAATTATTTTCTGTTAATGTCAATCCACATGCACCCGTCAGTTTCACTTGTATTAATTTAATCAACTACTTTGCCACAAGGGGCCAGGCTATACAACTATTCGCAGCACTTAAAGTATTCCCCTTGGAAATAACTCAGTCTGAAGGACGGGAGAACAAACTTGTAAGAATAATCTTATGGAGCGGTGCACAATGCCTCTGCGCAAGCAGCACGTGAATAAAATGGCTTGATGCATCAAAGACAAAGCGTGCAGCGCTCCGGTATCTGCAGAAATTTGCAAAACAGCAGCTCAAATGGAAGAAATAAGTGCGTTAAGGATCTGTCCAATGAATTATTGAGGCTTTTCCAATTAAACATTTCAGGTAGGCCTACTTTGTAAATGAAGAGCAGGTAATAACCCTCTCTACTCCTTTATTGCGAATACGATCTGATCTAATAGAAACAGCACAACATGATGTAGAAACAGCAATGAAATGAATTCCTGCTGCAGGTCAAAATAAACCCATTTAATGCAAAACTAAATGCATTTCTCCACTGATTATTTAAACTAGCAGGAACAAATAGTCTTGGAGAGTTTTTCCTGTTTTCATAAATGCGACAAGCAGTTTGAATGGAGAATGAATGAGGCATGATTGACAGGCGCAGCGGCGGGAAGAGCTGAAGTGAGCATGAATTTAACCACGTGAATATTCATCTGTACTTTACATTAAACTGTAGAATAGCTTCAGAACATTTGGGATACAGTAGCCTACATGACACCATTCTAGTGACTTATAATAGGCTCACTTCATGGCTTAGTTGGCTTACAAACACAGAATATAGCGCATGGGCAAGATCGGATTTGGATCGGTACCAGCTGACCGATACCCGATCCAGCAAAAATATGCGGTATCGAAACGATATCGGATCCAAGTATCGGGATCGGTGCATCCCTACTCCAAACTTTGGTTTGTGCCAGGTACTTCTGAGTACAAATTTTAAACAACTTTTAAATATTAACTTCTTAATTTTTGAAATTATAAATAAAATTGGATCATAATATGATGAAAATAAAAAGGCATGCACTGATTTATTTTTTAAATGAGTTTTCTGCATGTTTTCCAAATAATTCTATTATGCTACCATTTTAACACATCATGGTCGCCCAATAAGAAATTGACAAACTCACTATTATCTTATAAAATGTTTTGACAAATTGCATGAGACGGAAACGAGATTAATAAAATAATTATTGAAAAATGTAAAAAATAATTCATTTTATATAATTATATAAAAATAAATAACAATTATTGAATAATAAAAAAAGACTTGTAAATGTCATAAACTTCACCTTTAGTCTCAGTTTTCAGTCTTACTCCCAAGACCTCCTGTACAGATCCACAGTGGCTACTTCACCTTAAAAATTAAAAGACAGAAGTGGACACGTAATTTGTAAAGTTTTATGTCTTTCTGTTGTATTCATATTTTGTATTATCTCCAAAATAAATAACAAAAAAAGCAGCTCGCAGCACCAACAGAGCTGTCAAGCTAGTGCTCTTTTGCCCGGTCTCACACTCACATACAGGCATCTAAACGCGCATATTTCACGCGCACACACACCTTTTAAACTTGACAAAAACTCTCGACAACCTTTACTGGCTGCTGTGTCTTTAAAATGGCTTTAAGATTATTATAAAAAAATTAAGAGGGACGCAGCAAAGGAATGTCACTTATAAATTAAATTATGCAACAGCGTTCCATTTAATAGGGAAACTTAAGGGCGATCATAAGCAAAAATACCCCTTTCCTATAAAGTGTTTTATGGAATAGCCTATCCTAAACTGTCCAGCTTTATGTTTTTCTTTCCTTTATTTATCTATTTGTTTGTTTGCCGCATGTACTCGTGTGCGATCAGAAAACTAGTTTAATGAAGGCATGCCATCTTTACCAGTTCCAGGCAAAGTCTACCTCTCCTTTCACTCTGCCCAAAGCCCCAGCTGGCCCTCTTTGGCCCAAGATATACAGCGTGCCAAAAAAAGGCCGGCTGCTGACCTCGAGATATTGCTGGGTGATGTTGCCGCAGATGTGCAGTCATGTTGGAAGAGTTTCCGTTTGAGTAGGCTATACGTATAACCTAAATGTCCCCACACTGCGGCTTTGAAAGACAATGGCGCTTTTATGTACTGATGCCACACTTTACCGCCGCTCGCTATGTTAAAGTGTGGAATGATGGTTAAGCTCCCCCTATCTTTAGAGCATAGTGATTGCATATTTACTCGTGGGGAGGAGTTTCCTCATTTCAGCTCGTAGACTTACAGGCACACACAAACAGTCAATTCGAAGCGAAATAAAACACACATAAATTATTTAGTCATAAAACCGAGAAAAAAACAAAACAAAAAAAAACAATTCCCAAGCGCGCATTGAACCGTGAATGTCGTACCAAACGGTTCAATATTATATTGAGAACTGTGGCATCCCTAGTGTGTGTGTACAAAAAATTTGGTAATGGCATTTGTGTCCCCCACAAATATATCAAATAAACTTACTTGCTATATTTGACTCATGAACTGAATCCGTAATCCCTGAACTGAATCCTGAATCTGCTTCTTCCGTGTCCGTCTTTGTGTTGTTTATCTGACCTGACCTGATGTAGTAGCCAACACGCATGTGGAAGCAGTGGGTGGCTGCAGCTACACTGTCATCTGAACCTAAAAGGGGCATATTAAAGACAGTATAATAATAAATGTCATGATAAAGAGTATTTTGAGCTGAAATTTTATAGACACAATATGGAGACACCAAAGAATTATCTGACATCTTGTAAAATGGAAAAAATAGGAACCCTTAAAATTAATGTAAAATTGCAGCCATATAATGTGACTTCACAGTAGATAGTAAAGCTCATTACTGTGATTTCACTGTATTCTCTTGTAGAAATAACTGTATTTTACTGTAAGGTTACAATTAATGTTAATGATTACTGTGATTTAGCAGTAGGTTGCCGTTCAAATACTAAATTTAACTGTAAAGTTACATTTATATCTGCTTGCAAACTAGACAGTCTTCCACTCAAGTCAATACTTTTCCTGATAAATGTACACACTTGCTGGTTGATGTGTCCTTTCTTTGACCGTGTCCATCTCCATACTGATGCCCAAAAAACACCTATAAGCAAAAGGGCAGAAAAACTGTTAGTTTCATTCAACAGATGACATTGTCACTTCCAAATCACCACCATCAGGGGGTCACTATAGCTTTTCTACATAACAAAATTACAGTTAGCATAAGGGCTGGATTAACATAAGGCAGGGGTGTCCACACTCAATCCTGGAGGGGCAGCATCCTGGAGGGTTTAGCTCTAATCTAACACACCTGAATCACCTAATCAAGCTCTTGCTAGATATAGTAGAAACTTCCTGGCAGGTGTATTGAAGCAAGTTGAAGCTAAACTCAGCAGGGCACTGGCCCTCCAGGACCGTGTTTGAACACCCCTGAAATAAGGGCTAGGTGAAGTTGAAGCCCCAGGGCCAGTGAAGAGGGGGCCCTTGATTGGCTGAAGAATTCATTTGCGCCATGACAGGGGAAACACCTCTAATGTGACAAATTTCTTTCTTTTCTTTCGGTAATGCTGATGGTGCTAACTTTAGCTAGGAGTTGCTGTAGCTCAATCAAAGTTTTGAATAGCCCTGTTATGTCCCCAGTAAGGGTGACCAGATGTCCCTTATTTCCCAGGACCGTTCCTTATTTTGGCTTTACCATGAGAACAGTCTAGTCAAAGGTAGGCTATCCAAGTGCAAAAAATAAATTTCAAACAGTATCCGTTACTAGCGTGCAGTAAGAGAGGGCAGGATAGGCAGAATCAGGCTGTATAATGGACTTGTTAAGGCTGGTTTATACTTCTGTGTTATGCTATCACTGTAAACCATGGTGCATGCATTGCGCATAACCATGCATTTATACTTTTGTGTGCTGTTTGCAATAACACTTACGAAACACTAGCAATGTCGAGTTTTTTTGTGGGTGTTTAGTTTTTTTTCTCAACGCTACCTTAAAGAGGTGGCCAACTACATCAGTGGTTATCAACCCGTGGGGCGGACACTCTCGCAGTGGGGCACGAGTAGGCAACAGGATGGGAGAAAAAAAAAATAAAAAAAATAAAATAAAATATTTAAATTGCAAATTTGTGATCTTTGTTCAGATTCATCGGATATATTCTCGCAGCTAAAATAGACCAAAACAGTCATTATTTCATCAAAAATATATTATATAGTTTTTAAAAGTTTAAATAATATATAAAATATACTGGATTTTGACTGAAATGAAAAGTGACCAATCACAGTTGACCTTGTCTAGTTTTACATGAAACATAAGGGCGGGACAAAAGCCTTTCTGTGTTAAGTTTTATTGGAATAATGCTTTTCCGGTGTTTTCATTGTAGAGATGTCTTTGTTTTTCGCAAGGGTTAATAAACTGCGGACATCCTGCCATTTTTATGATCTACACAATTGGCTCTCTGACCTGTCACTCTTCTAAAGCCTGGTTTAATACAGTCTGAATGTTGGCGCGGGAATGCAGGTATTGCGCAATTATTCATTTCTGCAAATGTCGCGAGTGCTTTATTTTTACATGAGAGCGCAGTCATGTACGTTAATTGCAAAAACTGGATATGCAAGCTCTTGAATAGGCTTTTGCAAATGAACTGCAAGTCCTCTCTTCATCGCGTCTGTCTCAGACTATATACAATCGTGATCTTAGAAGTGGAAATTATTTATATTTGCTCCTTGACTAAACTTAGTCAAAAATGATCATGTATTTAGAATTAGATCGATGCATGACCACTATTCACTATTGTGCAGGCATCACACTTTAAACAATCTTTGTACTATTTTTACATGTATCAAAATAAACAATATTAAAGCACTGCTTTGAAAAATGTAGTGTTGTCATATTTCAAATACCTCAAGTGAAACAGTCATTTGTTTTATTATTTTTTATTTAATCTTGTCTTTGTAAAATTATTTCCGTTTAAGATCAAGTGTAAAATAAAATATTGCAGACAACAATGAGCAAATAAGAAAAAAGTGTAAAATGTTAAAAAAAATTTTAATTTTAATATTTATCACATACTTTAATTAAACATTTTAAAGCCTGAAAGTATCTTTTAAAATGGAAAAAAAAATGTGTCTCTTTGGCCTTGAAAGTATGTGGTTGTTTTGCCAGTGCTCTTGAAAACGATTCATTGTTATAAAAGAAAACAACCATACGATACTTTGTGAAGTTTAATTTTAAACTAATTCGAGAGGAGCATGTGCTCATGATTGACCCAGCTAGTCCACATTAGCTAATTATGATCCTCCAATCAAAGGATCTCAAATCACTATATATATCCTCGTTTCCTTTCTACAACTATCTTCGTCTGGAAGAAACCCCCCTCCTCCCCTTCTTCCTCCTTTATCCAGAATGGGCGGCACTGTGGCCCAGTGACTAGCACTGTTGCCTCACAGCAAGAATACCAATGGCGTTGGGTCCTCGCTGAGCCATCTGGTATTTCTGTGTGGAGATTGCATGTTCTCCCTGTGTCCGCGTGGGTTTCCCCCAGGTTCCCCGGTTTCCTCCCACCATCCAAATGTGCTCTATATTATAGATAAAACAAGCCTAAACCTTTTTTTACAATGTCTTACTCTCAGAAAGTTCGCCTTGGCCTCAGCAGTGGGGGAGTTTAAGATAGACCTGAGCTCAATCTCCACTCGCACTGCAAAAGGGGGGGAGCCCTGGGCTCGAGGATCCCTTGAGCTCAGGGCTCTCTCCCGGGACAGCATGCCAAACAAGCTATGTATAAATCATGAGCTAAGTGTGAACTCTTGAAATGGTTACCATAAAGTAAAGTATGGTTACCATAAAGTAAAGTACCATACCATACCGACCATACTTTGTTAGTGCAAATTCCTAATTAGTGCAAATGCCATAATGAAAATCTGATTTTTTGTCAAAAGTAATTAACTAGTACTCAGAGTAGATGTTAAAAAGAGTAATTTGTAAAATATTAGTATTATTTACTAAAATTTGTATTATTTAAGCAGCGTAATTGTATTATAACTTTAGTACAGATATTCTGTTCTCTTTTCATCTGTAAGAGAACATCAACAAATTAAATAAAAAAAAAATCTCAAGCACATTTAGTGCAGGTTTATTATAATATTACTACATGATAAATTAATTATTATTATTATATAATTTTTAATAATAATGGTTTTTTATTTATTTAAATCAATAATTAGTTCCTATGCAGTATTTTTATAAATAGCTGAGAAGACATTTCTGGTGTTTAATACATTGCGTGTCAGTCTTGATTCATTATATTCTTAATTATTAATATATTATTAATAAATTATTATATTTTATTATTGTTCTGCCTGTGTTCGCGTAGGTTTCCTCCAGGTACTCCGGTTTCCCCCACAGTCCAAAGACATGTGGTACAGGTGAATTGGGCATGCTAAATTGTCCCTAGTGTATGAGTGTGTGTGTGGATGTTTCCCAGAGATGGGTTGCGGTTGGAAGGGCATCTGCTGCGTAAAAACATGCTGGACAAGTTGGCGGTTTATTTCACTGTGGTGACACTGAATTAAAAAAGGGACTAAGCTGAAAAGAAAACTAATGAATGACTTATTTATAATTGTTTTTTTGTTTGTTTTGTATAAATCAATAGATAGTTCATATGCAATGTTTTTATGGGATGCTGAGTATACATTTCAGGTGTTCAATATGTTGCGTGTCAGTTTCAAAAATAAATGTTGGTGCTGGAAAGAGTGCTTAATAAACCTTGCAAAAAGTTGAGAACCCCTGGACTACATTTTCATATTTTAAACTTTAGTTGATGTGTAATGTAGCTGTGTGAACATAAACAACATCTCTGAATGTAATTCACACAAAGTTTAATGCAAGGGAGACATTGGCTTTTACAGGACTTCCAAAATCTCTCCCAGTTCAGTGCTGGATTCGGCTAAAAGCACCTCAAAGAAGAAGCAGCTCCAATCATAAAGCCCCATTCATATGGGGCTTCAGCCCCAATGCTCGACAGAAGGCGTGTCTGAGGTTGGGGCTGACGCGATCATCATAGCAGGGTCAGCCAATAAAATTAGTCAGCAATAGGCTACTGTCTGAGCGGGTGTATCTACATACAGCTATCAGATTGGCTGATGCTTCCGTTGGCGCTAGAAAAGTTGATAAAGTCCCAACTTCTGCAGGAAGCAGTGCTGCCGTGTGAATGGGGCATAATATAAGCTGTAGACTGTGAGCCACAACCTGTGAGTATGTTTATTTGTTAAAATTGATCTGTTGCATGCACAGTTTCTAACCTTAACGGTATGTTGTAGCAAAGACATAAACAAAAGATAAAGGCTGTTTGACACCATTAACAATTTAGCAACAAATTCATAAGTATTACATTTATTTCAGATTATAACGTTAGGCGCGATTCAGCAGGTTCAAGTTCAGCCATAAACCTCTTTAGAAAACCTAATATTACATCCATTGCCAATCTAAGAACATTTTGGATTTGTGGCGAACGAGGAAGGAGAATCCATAATTTGGATAAAGCTGTTTGTAGGGCTTGTTTTAAAAAAAAAAAGTGTTAAATGGACAAACACATCGAATCTCCAGAGCCATCTGCGTTCATGTCACCCAGCCACGCCACCCAGCCAGCCATGACATGCCGAGCCATCTCCGGTCATGTCATCTTCTGAACGCAAACGCCCAGCTAGTCAGCCAGGTATCACAGACACAAAAATGGCCTGATGAAAAAGAGAAAGTGAATTAAATTAAATTGAAGACGTTCACGAGAAAGGGAGCAACATATTTGGTGGTTAAGAATGCGCCGCTCCGTAGTGTAAGGAAACCTGCTTTCTGAGAAATGCGGGCAGCAAAACAAGCAAGAAACCACGGCTGTTTCTCAATTCCAAGAACGCAGAGAATGGACTTGCGTTCTTGTAGAGTGCGGTCTTGCCAGGTGTCCTCGGAAGAACGAACTCAGGAGACCGCGAGGGCAGAGAACGCGTCCTTTGAGAAATGGGATGCTGCGTTCTTCCTGATGGTCATGTGACCTTCACGCGTTTTAAATGGAAATTATTTAAACATTACAGCCTTCACACAACGATTTATTGTTTCCCCCCTCTTCAAAATATATACTTTGCATAAAAACATTATAAATATACTCTGCACAATATAAATAAAACAAATTTTAATACGAATTTCATCAAACAAACACCGTTAATGTGTTTATTCCTTTATTAAGAAATGTAAATGTAAATGATGTTAATGTTTACTTACACCGTTTCATTTAGGTAAACTCCTGAGGTAAATAAGTAATATCTCTGAACTTTAATAATAAATCTAAATAAAATGCTGCGCTTCCCACCTCCAGTCGCAATGACTTCTGGGACTTCCAGAGCGAGCTCACTGCTGAAGTCTGCATCGGTGCGTCCTCGATATCAAGAACACATCCGGGAAGTTTCACGCGTCCTCCGTACTTGCGGTCTTGAGTATTGGAACTGAACTTAGGCAGCTGATGATGACGTTGCACGAGAACACGAGGACGCAAGACCGCTGAAGAACGCATATTGAGAAACAGCCCCTGTCTCTTGCCCCGATTGCGAAAAGTATCTGCAGAAGTCTACAAGCACACAGTCTGAACGTGTATTGAGTGCTGCTGGAAACATTATAACCCCAATTAGGTCTTCTCTTAAACCGGACAAAGTCAACGTTCGTTTTTTCTGGCAAAGAATTTAAAATATGAATAGAAAACAAAAGGTGGAGAGTTATACAATGTTTTTTTTTCAACATCTGACTTATATTGTTACTAATATGCAAATTTTTTTGTTATTCTTATTATTAGATACTATTTATAATATTATTGATTAGTAAAGTGTCATTTAGGCTATTTGTTAAGTTCTTAAAAATGTAACGTTTAATTATTATTATTATACTGTTCCCCCAGAGATGGGTTGTGGCTGGAAGGGCATCCGCTGCGTAAAAACGTGCTTGATAAGTTGGCGGTTCACTCCGCTGTGGCGATCCCGGATTAATAAAGGGACTAAGCCGATAAAAAAATGAATGAATGAATATTATACTGTTTCAAGCAGTTAAAGTTATTTAATATTTAAATACATTGTTATAGGCTGTATTGTGTTGTTTTATTAACGAAAGTTAAACAATTTAAATGGATAGATTAATTGATACATTGTGTGTGCCTTTTATTAACATTGCCATTACTTTTACAATTGATTAGCTTTACCTGATAGACCTTATTGATGACTGATTAAGCATGGGCATTTAATAAGTTATGCTTTGAGCTGTGAGACGCTTCCTCGATTTCACACATTACATAATCAAGCGTGTGCAGTTTACTTATGGAGTCATGCACTCTCTTGACTTTGCATATGGAGGACACATAAAACCATGTTATGCACAAATCTTGTTAATCCGCGGGTCAAGTAATCAAAAGGTAGGCTACATGATGTTTAATTATGGGTATCAGGTTAATAAGACCAAACAATGGTTGTGCAAACTTTACCTACTTCCTCTAAAATATTAAAGAGTTTCAAGCTTTTTCATCTTTTTATAGACTGGCATGAATATGCATCATGGCCAGACATTTATAGTTTATATAAGAACGAGCGCTTACCTTATTTATAGTGATCATTATGCGAATCATATTGCATATTAGGTTCATTCTTCAGTAGCCTTGTAAATAATGTATTTTAATAATGTATTGTTTATAATTACTGTAATTCTCCAAGTGGAAAATGCTTGGGTGGTTTGATAATATATCATATCATTCAAAACTTTATCTATCATGTTTATGATCTGCCCTTCATAAAATATATCACAGATTGATATATCAAATGATTTGTCATAAGAGAAATATTAACAAAAGAATTTTCTTTATGGAGACCCATCTAAAAACAATTCATTTTGTATAAATACAAGTTTTAATAACAATAACTTAAATAGAAACGATTAAAGTTGATCTTGTATTTGTTTTTTGTTTCTGTTCCTGCAAAATGTCATTCGTTTCAGTTTTTTGTTTCCATCCTTTAAACCGGTTCAGAGCCCTGATTAATATGTTATTAATATTAGTTGTTAATATTAATGATCGTAAACAAACTGCTTTGTTTATTAAACGCCGTCACAGTGTCGTGTCTGCAATCTTTTCATGTTGAAGAACAGATCATTCTTGTAATCGCCATCTCCCCAGCCAGGTTTTCGCCCACAGTTTCTGCTTTTGTTTCTTCTCAAACAATAAAAGTATCGCTATAGCAGGCCTGGGACCAGGATGTCATAACTAAGGGGCATTTAAATCCCATTGCACTTGACCTATTTTGGTCACTCTTGTTCGTTTGATTTAGACTATCTATTCACGTATTACTTGGTATTTACTGACTTAAGGCAGTAATATACTTATTATAGTAATAATAATGACATGCACAGTTTCACTATTACTGATTTTATCCACTTACGCACTATATATTCATTTCATTTATAACACTTGAACTTCGCAGGTCGATCATCTTTAAACTCAAAAGGCATTGTTAAGAGTCTTAACTTGAGACTGCTGCTGTATAATGGGATGTTTCTCTACACACCTGTAAAAGTATACTTAAACGATGCGTCTCTGCTAAAATTAATTTAAAAGCATTTTTTTAACATTTTTTTCCTTTTATAAAACAGTTATAGTCATAGTTCAGAGTTGTATTTAAAGTATTAGTTAACATAAAATGGATAGGGCTGTGCGCCTTTTTGTTATCCACTAGTCAGTTTTCTTCCGTGTGAGTTTAGAGTGCGCCTCTGCCGCCGCGTGTGCATTTATACGGGCACATCCTGACTTGACGCAGGGACCAGGGGCCTCATGTACAAAGGCTTGCGTTGAATTATTACTAAAACATTGCGTACGGACAAAGCTGTAAATGTGTGTACGCAATGAAAAATCAGATGTATGAAACACTGCGTATGCGGAATCCCGCGCATATTCTCTTTGTACATCCGAATTAACGTGAAACTGAGCACACATGCACGAGCGCAAAACCCCTCCTTGCCTCCTCTGCCGTATAAAGATGGTAATGACTCCCCTCAGGCAAAACCAAACGAAAAAGCAAGCAAAAAGAGAAACTTCACAGAATGTGAATTGAAGGTGCTCCGATCGGAGGTAGACTGGAGAAAAACTGTTATTTGCAAGTTTGTCCTCCGGAATTAATAACAAAAGAAAAAAAATAGACTGGAAGAGTTTAGCTGACACGGTTAACACAGTGGGGTCTAAACATCGCACTGTGAGTGAATTAAAAAAACAAATGGTCCGATGTAAAGGAGCAGGTTAAGAGGAGAACAGTGGCACACCGTCAAAGTGTGAACCAAACAAGTGGTGTAACAGGGGATGCTGAACGTTAGTTCAGATTAGTAGTGGGCGATATGACCTAAAATTAATGTCATGGTATTTTTCATCTTTTGAACGGTGACGGTATAATATCACGGAATAATAAGCTTTTTTTTTGGTACAATTTGTTTTTTGGTACAATGGGAGGTCTTGTCCCTTTAGTATGTGAATAAAGTTAATATTTTTATAATATAATAAGTAAATGGTATAGGTATCCTTATCAAAAAGAGACATTGGGAGAGTATTATGCATTCTAAACATATTTATTTAGCAAAAAAGCTAAAGATCTTACTTAACAGTGTACATCAAAAAAAAATTAGCAGTGTAATAATGTGTACTTTTCACGAAAACTCTCTCTTCATCTGAACTCTGATAAAACTAGACATGGTCCACTTTTTTCTTAATATTAAATGCACAAAGTTCAGTCTTGCACCCTTTCCTTAAGTTCAGACTTTACAAGTTTGATATTGAGAACAAACTCCTGAGAACAAGTCAGTGTACTTTATAACGTCATTGGCATCATTCTGGCTAAGTTGTTTCACTGTCTCAACAATAATATGAACATGTGAAATAAGGAAGTGCCTATTTTCATTTTGATATTAACAACTTAACAGACACTAAAAATGTTGGGGCATCATATAGCTACCTATTTACATGACCGTTATCTTAATTGTATGCATACTTATAACAAAACAGAGCTTGTAACATAACTGCCTCTTTTCATTTTCTTTGAAAAATATGAAGCATACCCTGTCTCGCATGCCAGGGTATGTGTGTGATCACGCGATGTGCGTTTTCAGCTCTCTAGTGTGAACGAAGATCTGTTCAGAAACGCTAGGTGAAAAGCGAGTGTGGATGTTGATCATTTTCATTTTAAAACTAATGTGTATTAAAACTAAACCAGTTTTAAAACTAAAACATGTTAGTGTAAACGGGGTCATATTGTTGCTGAAGATGTAGGTCCATGGTGCTTGATGCTATAGCAATAAGCCTCAAAACTGATTAATGGCCTAATAATGTCTCTCCTCAGTTTGACAGCTAAGTGGATAGACAAAGTGCTTATGGTTTACCACATCATGGTACAAGCAAAGCCATTTCAGGGATCTCACACCAGCCAAGCTATAGCTAATATATTTAAAGATATGCTATAGACTTAGGCAGGGCTCGACAATAAGGACTGCCCAATGGCCCGGGGCCAGCGTGCGAGACACTCGGGCCAGTGTACAGAATGTTACTGGCCCGATCGTGCCAGTGCTGCCTTTTTGCATGCCAGATCGAGCCAGAGCTGTGTGCTGCGACTGTCTGTCAATTGTGTGCAAATACAATCTTACGGTGCTTTCACAAATAGATGTTTGTTTCAGAATCTGTCTCGTTTCCCCCGTTAGCGCGGTTTGTTTGGCATATATCCAGCAGTTGCGCTCGCATCCGCGCCAAAACAATCAGTCTGAGGTCGCCTGAATGAGACGGTCTCTGCCCTATTGAGTGGATCGATTGTAGTGAGAAAACAAAACAATGCAACGAACTAACGACCCAGGCTATATCACAGTGTATTATGATCGTGTAATAGCCATATATACGGCTGTATGAAGAGAGAATGATGAGCAGGGCGAGATGTCATTCTTACCGGTAAATGCGAAAGTGAAAGTATGCTGAAATATTACCGAGAGCTGTGCATCCAGCCTGATCTCTGTTTATCCGATAGGAAAATTGATCGAAGTTAATATCTGATCATTTTTCTATGTTTTAATCTTACAATATGTTGTGTTAGGCCTGTTGTTTGGTTCATTTCTGCACTGACAGCTCGAAAGAAAATCAAAATTGCTCGCGATCGAATGCAGTCTTGGTTCATCTGCTATGTCTCTCTATAATTTAAGCCTAAAATACAGAATTATAGTCAACGTTTCTTTAATAGTTTGATTAATTCAATAGATAGATATCTACAAAACCTCACAATTGAAATGAGGCTCTGTATAAGAAAGTCTGACCTCTCTGGTTTGTATTTGGTGACTATGTCTGTGGGTTGTTAAAATTAAAGTGCACATTTTCACTTATAAAATATTCTATACACAACTGGTCAAAAGTTTGGGGTTAGTATGATAGTTAAATATGTTAAAATAAGCTTCTTCTGCTCACCAAGGCTGCAATTATTTCATCATAAATACAAATTGTGAAATGTTGCACTATAAAATAACTGTTCAAAAGTAGTTTATCATATAATTTATTCATTTATTCCAGTGATTTTAAAGATGAAATTTCAGCTTCATTACTCCAGTCACATGATCCTTCAGAAATTACTAATATTAATTATTATTATATTTATTAATGGTAATAGTAATAAAAGCAATAATGTCTGGAGTAATGATTTTATTTGAAACTACATACAATAACAAAGCAGTTATTTAAAATTGTAATAAATATTTATCAATTACACATTTTTTTACATTTATAAATATAGCCTTGATAAACTGAATAATTTTCCTTAAAAAACTTCCTTTAAAAAATTACTGTATATATATATAGAGAGAGAGAGAGAGTTATTAGACCCCTTTTGTTGTTTTTTTTCTTTTAAAAAATGTCCTAAATGATGTTTAAGAGAGCAAAGAAATGTTGATAGTTTGTCTGATAATATTTTTCCTCTGAACAAAATCTTTTTTGTTTTATTTTGGCTAGAATAAAAGCAGTTTTTTATTTTTTTATGAACAATTTTAAGGTCAAATTTATTAGCCTCTTAAGCTAATTGTTTTTCAGACTGTCTACAGAACAAACCATCATTATACAATAACTTGCCTAATTACCATAACCTGCCTAGTTAAACTAATTAACCTAGTTAAGTCTTTAAATGTCACTTTAAGCTGTATAGAAGTGTCTTGAAAAATATCTAGTCAAATATTATTTACTGTCATCATGGCAAAGATAAAATATACCAGTTATTGGAGATGAGTTATTAAAACTATTACGTTTAGAAATGTGCTGAGAAAATCTGCTCTCTGTTAAATAGAAATTGGGGAAAAAATAAACAGGGGTGCTAATAATTTAGGCGGACTAATAATTCTGAAATCAACTGTGCACACACACACACACACACACACGCACGCACGCACACAGTTAAATAGCTATTAACCTCTCTTTTTTTGGGGTGGCCTGATCGGGCCAGTAAAAAAAATTCTTAGCGTTGAACCCTGCTAGGGCATCTGAAAGTCCATGTCGTACTCCGAGATAACGCAAAAAAACATGATGGAAGCCATGGCTGATGCTGGACTCCCTAGTCTGTCTTGTGCTGCTCACACTCTCTAGCTAGTGTTTCACGAGGGTCTCCTTTCTCAGAGAAGTGTTGCTGATGCTCTGGCCATTGGTTGCAGAATAATTGGGCATTTTAAAAATTCTGCTTTAGCCTACTCCTGCTTTCAAGACATTCAGTTACAGGTCAATCAGAATGTAAACTGCGTACGCCGAACAAGACGTCCAAACTGGCTGGAACAGTACTTTTTACATGATTCGTTTCTGTTTGCACAGGGATGGGGTGTTTGGCATATATGTGTCTGAATACGAGCTCCTTGACAATCTCACGGCTAACCAGTGGACACTGCTAGAAAAGACTGCAACTGTACTGGCTCTATTTGAGGAATTGACACAAAAAGTAAGCTCTTCGGATGCTATGGCAGCAAACATGATGATGAGCCCCCTCTACAGCTTTGCAACATTACTCGACCCAATGTAGGCCTGTGTGTGTGTGTGTGTGTGTGTCTGTGTGTGTGTGTGTTTGTGTGTGTGTGTGTGTATGTGCGCGCACACTTATGTGTCCGTGTGTGCGCGTGCGCTTCTTTTTTTTATACTAAGGTGAATGCTGAATATGTTTCCATGCAAGTTACTTGGCTGGGGTGTTTTTGTGGAAATTCCAAATGCCCGCACAATGACCCTACATGTTTTTGGTATAAAGGTGTTTTTTTCTCACTGACACCAACACTGCTTCAAAAGCCAAGGTGTTCCTAATGATTGCACCACCTAACCACCAAACAGAAAACAATGCAAGGACCAGGGGCCTCATGTATCAACGCTGCGTATGCACAAAAACTTTGCGTATGCCAGGTTTCACGCTCAGAATCGCTCACATTTGGATTTACTAACAATGAACTGAACGTGGGAATGTGCGCAGCTTCACGGAAGCTTTCTGGCTGGCGTAAGCACATTTTTTGTGCGTGTCTGTTTTATTTCCATTGGCGACTCCTAGAGGCAGTTGTGTAAAATTCCTCTCTACAAAGTGTCTGAGCCTTGCAATAGCAGCTGTATGAGACGGGTTCATCTAGCAGGTATATAAGATTTCCATACCATACAGTTGACCAGCTAAACATTAAAGCACAATTTGCAGCAGTCGCCTGTTTTCCCAATGTAATCTGAGCGATCTACAGCACGCAAATTGCTATAAAGACACTATCTGAAGATGAATTTGCATACGTGAATCAGAAACATTTCCATTCAATAAATGTGCAAATAAAATATGATGCACAAACTTATTGATGATTCCTACTTGTCTTTCTTGTGATAAATAGTAGGCAAAATCTGATATGTAGCGGGGGAAAAAAGAAGAAAGAGTTCGTCAGACGCTGGATTCGAGCCGCGTTCATGCTCGAACGTGTTAATACTTGATCACAGGCGTCTTACGAGCCGCGCCACTGAGACTGTTAAGGGTACTGCAACAAGTGTGTATAAACCACACTATGTCTTTTTTTAATGCACTCGGTGCGATGTTCAGACCCAACTGTGTTAACCGCATCAGCTAAACTCTCCCACTCTATTTTTTTCTTTTGTTGTTAATTCCGGAGAACAAACTTGCAAATAACACCGTTTTTCTCCGGTCTACCTCCGAAAGCAGCACCTCCAATTCACATTCTGTTCAAAGTTTCTCTTTTTGCTTGATTTTGCCATTGCTTTTTCATTGGGTTTTTCCATTAGCATAGTCATTAGCATATTCATACGGGGGAGGAGGCAGGGAGGGGTTTTGTGCTCGTTCATGTTGCGCTCAGTTTCACGTTCATTCGGATGTACAAAAGAATATGCGTGAGATTCGGCGTACGCAGTGTTTCATACATCTGAATTTTTTTCTGCGTACGCACATTTACAGCTTTGTGCGTACGCAATGTTTTAGTAAGATTTCCACGCAAGTCTTCGTACATGAAGCCCAAGGCCAGCAGCAGTTTAGACAATATATTTGATGAAATTGCAAAAGAGCAAGCATCAGCAGCACTCATGCCATCAGCTGTAGGTTTTACAGCACAATTAGAGACATATTTTGGGAAGGCCCCATTGGCCTGTGAGGCCTGTGTACCACTAAAATAAAAAAACACAAAAAATACAATGTATCCTTAACCAGATGGTTTTTCAAGTTACTTATAAAAAGAATGTTATTTCAGTCATTTTGTTGTAATGTTAAGTTGACTAGTTACACAATAAAAAAAAAAATTTAAATTGATGAAATCAATGAATGAATGAAATGATGAATCTGTCAAACCTCAAGAAAATAACTAGATTATTTTTTTTTTTTGCGATATCGCCCAGCACTACTTAAATGCAGGGGACTGTTTTGTGACTGTGTAACTGAAAGCTAATTAGTGATAATTATTCTAACTTTTTGTTAAGTTTGGTGTTAACTATGCAACACTTTTCATCTCCTTTATCTGGTAATGTTTACATTTTGTGATAACATTTACAAATGTCAAGTGATGACATTGTGTTTTTTGTTAAAACAAAAAAAAAAACGTTGAGGCTTTAAACAGCCTTTTGTTAAAGATTTTTGTGTTCATCCTTGCTTACAGGCAAAAAAATAAAACCTCATTTCAAATTAATTGCACTTTCATTGAAACCAAATCTAAGAAGTATCATAATCAGTACTTTGTATCGGGGAGAACACAAGTTAAAATACTCGTACTCATATCAGTTTGTAAAAAGGTGATATCGGTTTATCCCTATTGAGTAACTGTATATAATCAAAGATATGAAAAAATGACGTGATTTTTTAATAAAGCATGAACATGCATTCCTTTGCATTTTGTAAATGCAACCAAGCTTTATAAATACACTCTGGACCACCCCTTTAATGTATAAGTAGCTAAAATTCACTCGTTCAGAGGTGGGACCTGGTGGACGTGCAACAACTTTAATCATAGGGTAAAAACAAAAGTTTCCATCTGAAGCTCCTTCTCGGGACTCAACACTTGTAAACAATCGCTCAATCGGGCTCGCAGCTCTCAACACTGCTCACACTCATCACAGCTACCAAGCTGACCCATCACAGATCTTGCACTATGCACCACTGCGAAGTAGTTACATTTTTCTGACATTAGGTCAGTGTCAGCCATGTCAAGAGTTATGCAACCATACGAAGGCTGTGCTCGACCATACTCGTGCGGTTGAGGCAGAAGTATAGATTAGCCTTACTTGAACCTCGCCCATATAATTCTGCCCTCAAATAATATAAACAAGACAATGTGTGAACTAACCTACACACCGAGTTATAAAAATGTCCATCGTTGCGGAGGATCTATTGCAAGAAAATATATGGTTTAAGGCTGACTGAACCAGTTAGAAAGCAAACTTTAAAATGAATTCATTTCACCTTTTATAAAATCGAAAGTAATTATCTGGAGCTGGTGCTGGAATTGGTGCTGGCTTTCATCAGACAATATATCTGAGGAAAAAAACATGCTAACCTTCTGTGTTTGACTGACTTAAGACTAAATGGTAAATTAGAAGCATTGCAAATGTTTTTTTTTTTTTTTTTTTTGCTGATTTTGGCAGCCTGTTTTAAGTATTTGAAGTAGGAATGCACTGATCCTGATACTTGGATCGGATATCGGTTCGATACAACATATTTTTGCTGGATCGGGTATCGACCAGCTAGTACCGACCCAAATACGATCTTGCGCGTGTGCTATATTCTGTGCAATTTATAAGGCAACAAAAGCCATGAAGGTAGCCTATTATAAGGCACTGGAAAGTTGTCATGTAGGCTACTATATCCCAAATGTTCTGAAGCCGTTCTATAGTTTAATGTGAAGCACAGATAAATATTTAAGTGGTTAAATTCATGTTCACTTCAGCGCTTCCCACCGCTGTGCCTTTCAATTTTTCTTTATTTATTCACACATCAAACTGTGTGTCGCGTTTATGAAAACACGAAAAAATTTCTCCAAGACTATTTGTTCCTGATAATATAAGTAATCGGTGGAGAAATGCGTTTAGTTTTGCAATAAATGGCTTCATTTTGACCTGCAACATGGCATTCATTGCCGTTTCTAAATCATGTTGCACTGTGTCTGTTAGAGCAGCAGATCGCAAATCGCAACACTGGGGTAGAGAGGGTTATTACCTGCTCTTCACACACAAAGTAGGCCTACCTGAAAGTTTCAATGAGAAAAGGTTAAATAACACATTCAACAGATCCTCAACGCACTGATTTCTCCCCTTTGTGTGGCTGCTTTTCAAGTGTCCATATACTGGAGGCCTGCACACTGTGTCTCAGTGACGCAATAAATTACAATACATTTCTGTTCTCTCCTTCTTCCAACTGAGTTTATTCTTCTGAGGGGAATACTTTAAAGGGCACCTAGGTTACCCCTTTTTTCTAGTGATGGGAAGTTTGGATCATTTTACTGACTGGGATCTTTGAGTCTCGTTCATCAAGATGAACAAATCTTTTTGAGTCATTTCGTTCATTTGGTTTAATTTGCCATAGTGTTATTAAAATGTTACGAATTGCTTCCAAACACATCTACAACTAGCCCACAAGGTTAATTGCACGACAAATAAGTCATAAGAAGAAATAATAATTCAATGTTTACCTGCTCTTGTCTATGAGGGCATTTTTGTCTCTTTGCTCAGCTCACCTCTTCATGTCTTCAAATGTCAGTGATTTATTCACGTTACACTGACAGTCACATATAATCTTAATCAATGCACAGTCTAAGCCGATAGGAGCCATGATTGTTTGTTGTTTACGTGACAGAATGACTCAAACCCCAGGAGTCGAGAGATAAACGGTTCAATTCTTTTTCCGGCTCTAAACGCGTATGATTGGCCCGTGATGAACGAGTGACTCAGACCCGATAAAGGACTAGAGAGGGGAGCGGATCAATTCTTTTTCCGTCTCTAAACGCGTATGATTGGCCCGTGAGGAACGAGTGACTCAGACCCGATAAAGGACTCGAGAGGGGAGCGGATCAATTCTTTTTCTGGCTCTAAACGCGTATGATTGGCCCGTGATGAACGAGTGACTCAGACCCGATAAAGGACTCGAGAGGGGAGCGGATCAATTCTTTTTCCGTCTCTAAACGCGTATGATTGGCCCGTAAGGAACGAGTGACTCAGACCCGATAGAGGACTTGAAAGATGAACGGATCAATTCTTTTTCTGGCTCTAAACGCATATGATTGGCCCGTAATGAACGAGTGACTCAGACCCGATAGAGGACTCAAGAGGGGAGCGGATCAATTCTTTTTCCGGCTCTAAACGCATATGATTGGCTTCTGCCAATGTGATGAAGACTTGAAATGAACGATACCACCTGCACAAATGTGCGCACGCGCGGATGAACAAATCACTCCCTGAGAGGACTCGTAGTTTCCGAGTCATATTGAAGATTCGTTCATGAATGACCCATCACTACTTTTTTCAAATTTAATACAAGTCTTTTGCTAGAATCTGTATGTAACAGTGTATGTTTCAGCTCAAAACACCCATCAGATTTTTCATTATACCTTTTACAAGATCCTGTTTTATACATCTTTCCACCAGGGGGTTGTTGTGTCGTACTGCTCCTTTAAGGCGAGTCCTCCCCGCCTTTGGTTTCTACGTGCCTGTCAGCGTCTCCTCCCTCGGCTGCGTCAGACAACAGAAAGACTTAAAGGAAGATCTCACGCAGTGTTTGTGAGAAATACTACAGTAAGAACTTTACCAAGTAGTATTTGTTGTGCAGTTGCATTGATGAGTGACACGCAATATCGTTAAAAATGTACGCAATATCGCGCACACACACAGACAGATACACACACACACCGCAGGAGACACACACAAACACAGACAGACAGAAAGAGTGCGCTTAGCACTGTTTTTTGCACACAAATGAGTCAGGATACAGGCTAATCTCTACTGCTGTATGAATATCTGTTATGTTAATGTACAAAATAAACCTGATTTAACATCCACAAACCGGGATTGAAGCATCTTCTTTCATAATTGTTCTGACACGCAGCTGTGCTGATGCAATTAAAGCTGAAGTAAATCGCTGTACTTTATTACACACGTGCACTGTTTTAAAACATTTTAAACATGTGAAACTTACTCTATCACATTTGATGATGATTGATGATCCTAGCGAACTTAACAGACCTTTTATTCCTGGTTACTTTGCGCACGTCTTTGTCTTGTTGGCATAATTATACACGTGGCTACTGGGACATGCTACGCAAAGCTGTCAATTAATTCGGTGGGTGGGGGGACCGCACTCCTACGTCAAGTTGCGGTTGGTCTGAAAACCGCTCCAATTGTCCACCATAGTTAAATTGAAAAAAAAAGGACTGGGTGTGTTTATTTCACCCCAATATGACAGCCTATATACCATATATACACACACGTCGATCCAAACAGCTTGAAAAGTAGATTTTTCACCATAGCTGCCTTTTAAGTGCTGCGAATAGTTTGTAAAGCCTCGCTCATTGTGGTCAAAGTAGTTGATTAAATTAATAAAAGTGAAAATTATTTAGCCTAATATAGACTACTCTGAAACTGTGAATATTTCACTTTATATATACTATAATACCTTATTTTATATATGAAGAGTTCAGATGCCAAAACCTCTAAATCCATCTGAACTCTTTTCTTGTAAATGAGCATTTCCTTTCAGGCTCCTCAGATAAGGTTCAGATGTTTAATTTTATATGTAATGATAAGGTTATTAGCTATTAAATAAAATACCTTTTTTTTTTAAATGTTGCTTTAGATTAGAGCTGGGCGATATGGCAAAAAAAATTATCACGATAATTTTTTCATATCAGTCGATATCGATATTTATCACGATAAACGTAAAATCTTTATATCTTTCAATTTTACAAGATTTTTAGTATGCCAATCGCTTTGTGCAGCTGATTTGATACATTTAGTGAAACGTTTTAGCTGTCTGACAATATAAATGATAAAAAAATAAACAAAAGAACAATCTTAATTCAGCATTTACTATTCAAGTTTTCAACAACCAAAAGACATTACAAGTTATTGGATATTATTGTTCAACATCAGAATAAAAAATAATAAACCCGGTTTGGAACAAGTAAAGGTGAGTTAATGGTCACAGAATTTTCAGTTTTCACATTTTAGTACATGAAGTACAGGATACCAGAGTATGCAACAGCAATTAAATAAATACCTCCAATATAGACTGGTCAGAAAAAACAATTCTCTTTAGTGCAGCCACCTTTACTAAGTAAACTAAAATTAAATAAATAACTGCAGTCTCAGGACATTTGGAATATTTAATTAAGTTTTAAGTTCTTCTTCAAAAACACCACAATGTCCACATACTCAGGTGAGAAGCTTGACATCAGACGTAGCAGACACAGACATAGTGATACTCATTTTTGATTAAGTTTTCATTTAGATAGGTTTCCGTTTAAATTAATGAAAAATTATACATATACTGTGTTTGTAAAGTGTTTTTACATGACATATTCACCAGTAAAATACATTGCAATTTTGTCTGAAACTAATGTTACGGTTGTAGCCATAAAGGTTGCATTTTTGCCTCCTGTTAGTGATGCGTAAATGGTGGTTATATCTGCGGGCGCTGCGGATAAACCGCAGGTTGGGTAATAAAAAACACATTTTAAGTAGCTAATTGCAGGTCGGTTGCGGGTGTATAGCGGGAAATGGCAGTGGAGCAGTGAAAAAGCAGAGAGTGGGCTTTGCAAAATGGGAACAATTGAGACGCACAATAGTGAAGAAGGTGCAAGAGTAGCCTACTGTTCAAAGTTTCAGTTAGAAGAGTCAGAGAAAAATCTGCCATAGTTCTGGGAGAAACAAGATAGCTTATTTCCACGACTGCAGCGCCTTGCGAGGAGAATAATTCTAACAACACGCAGTGTAAGCGAATGCTCATTTACTGCAGTCTGCAGCTGCCGCGTTTCTGAGGCGAGGCGGAGATGGCGCGGTTTTGAAAAGCAGAGAGCCCGCTTTTTCCTTTGATCTCGTTTTTCGTGTATTTTGCTGACATGATTATGATTTTCGTTGTTTTTGTAAAGTTGAATAAACACGACGTTTATTTAGTAAGCACACTTTATTTTGTTCAATCCCTCCTCGCACACACGCGAGACATCTTCAACTGAACTTTTTCATACTCAACCCCGCCCCTGTGCGCTTTCTCACTTGTAACCCGGATAACCTTCTTAGAGGTCAACAAAGTAGAGAGATAACAACATGTTAACAGTTTTTGCTTAACTTTCGTTTGGGTAAAATTATTTTGCATTACTTTTGCCCACTTTGAGAAATTTTGTAAGTTTTGTTCATATTTATTTCGATTGATTTGTATGTTATTTTTTGGCTCTGCTCTCCTCAAGTTCACTCTTTTTTCAGAGTAAGGTGGATAGGGAAGATGTCGTACGACTTCCATTTTGCAAACACCTAGAAAATGTATTGTTAAAGACATCAGGTAAGAGGTGAACATCATCTTTATATTTATTTTATTCAGAATAGGGAAGAATGCGGCGCACTGCGCTGAAGGATGTTTTTTCTTTTCATCAGTTTTTAGGTAAGAGGAGTTATTCATGAATTAGAATTGTTTTGTTATATTTCTTTGTTTTGTTTGGCTTCACTATCCTCCCCTTACTCGAGTTTAACAAATTTTTGTTTGAATTTGCTACTTTATTATATTATTTTTTATTAGTGTAAATGTTGTAGTGTAAATATCCTTAATGCAGCCTGTAGAGAAAGTTTCAAATGTTCATTGAGATGTGTTTGAGATTGTGTTGTCTGTCATATCTCTGGGTTTTTTCCTCGTAAGCAACGGCTTTCGAAAATGATGACATGAGACTCTGCTGGGTAGTTGCCTTGGTTTACCAGCACTTGTTCAGGTCTGTAATTTCTTAGCATCTTCATAAGGGTGGTCTTGTTTTAAATGATGAAACAGGCTTGTGGTGTTGCCTGCTTTTGATGACACGAGTCAACTTGCGCAGTTTGCAGTGCTCAAGACTTAGGTCTAGTGACGTTTCTTGTCAACAATGTCTGTGACTCTGACCCTTTTTACCCTTTTTTTCTTACTCCTTTAAGTGTAACTATGGCTGTAAACTTGTACAGTGTGCAGCATCCGGAAGGGCAGGCTGCAAATTGCTTGCGCAATGTTACGCTAGTGCGTAAATATATTATCGAGCAATTATCGAACTGTCATTATCGTTTTATCGAAAAATTTTATATTGCGATAAATATCAATATCGAATTATCGCCCAGCCCTACTTTGGATAATTATTTGTTTTTAACATGGTAAATTTACTTTTGCATCAAAACCAGCAAAATCCACTTCTGCTTTTTATGCAAAACCCTCTAAATCCACCAAATGGGAGAAGACAGCGTAATTAGTTGAAAATGAAAATGCCATAAGAAATTATTTTACCAAACCTAAAACACATTACACAAACCACCTGGAATTTTAAATATATTAATCTGTCAAGTAAGTGGTATTTCATTCCACTGTGATAAACCAGGGAAAAAGCAGAAGGAAAATGAATAAATGAAATTTGTCAAGCAAGTGCATTAATCAATAAGATTAAAACCAACATTAATTAAATTTTAACAATCTGTTATTGTTAATATATCTATTTAGGAACTATTTAGACTGCACATTGTGTTTTTTTTTTCTTATAATGCACAGAGTTTTGAGGTACGGGACGTTTTTATTTGCAATTCACTGACAGTCGGGCAGCCTTGTCCAGTTCATCCAACTCCATCTTTTAATATTGAAAGTGGAATACGTCTCCTCATAAAAGCCGGTGTATCAGCGTCCTGCTACATTAAAAACATATGATTCGATTCGCTCTTCTGATTGGTTCTCGGGATATAGCGGCTTTTGCTGTCAAAGGCAAGTGGCGTTTAGAGGCTTTTGCATACAAAATGTTATTTCTGAATGTGCTAACACTGGATTTTAGATGATTTGAAGCAAATCTATTTGTTTACAGTGTAGTACGTGCCTAAAGCATTCACTCTATGTCATTAGCTCATTTTGGCGGAAGTGGCGTTTAGCTGCTTTTGCATCTAATCTCTTCATATATTAGCCTAACCTTTTATTTAACAGACCAGTTTGTCAGATTGTGCGCTGAAGCATAAGCGGACCTTGTTTTGAACTTCAACTTTAATATTCTTGTTTATTTTGTAGATAACTGACCAACAAAAATAAAATTTCACTTCATTTACACTGTCCAGTACAATTACCGACAATGTGTTTGCATTGACATACATGTAATCCACTCACCTGGATACTTCAGTTTACTCCAGACATTTAAATTGAGTCTGCATCACATCCCTTATAAGAAGGGGAACAAGGGGAGCCATGACTGCTTGTTGTCTTACACATTCATTGTTTAACCCCCCAGTGACATTCCATGACTGCCTATTGAAAACAAGCAAAAAACAAACATGCCCAGTAAAACGGCAAATAAACACAAACACTATACAGATCTGGCTTGAACTAATGCGCGTTTTTTCCTGCTCTGCAATGCGATTCATCATGCATGGCCACGCAAGCTCCTTCAGTGGCTTTTTTCAGATTTTTTTTAAACATTGCTGCGCTGCATACAAAGGCCACCAGGTGGTGCAGGGAACAACATTCTGGGGTGCATTTCCCAAGCTCGTTGACTAACGCCTGTTTCACACCGCAAGCGTCAGCGGCGCATGAGCAGAGCGTGAGCAGCGCGTGTGTTTTCGGCGTCCATGTTAACAGATTAGAGCTTTCATACCGCAGCAGCAGCAGCAGCGCGTCAGAGCGAGGCTTGAGCGCCGCCGAAGCAGCAGTGCAGCGATAGTTTCGGCGCTGGGTCTATTTTTTACGCGCTGGTCACGCTCAATTAAAGTGACAGTGCATTGATAATGACCAAAACACATTGAATGAAAGTAAAAAGTAGCAATTTTACCCAATAAATGCGTTAATAATGTCAAATGGTTTATATATATTCATTAAAATTAACTTAAAATGATTAAAAACGGCAACAAACATTTATTTAGGCTCGAACTACAAAACCAAATGTAAAACAATTTTAGTATCAGTTTTGCTTAAGTTGCACACTAGTGTTGTAGGAGAGGGGAAATGGAATATTTACGGGATTTGTAGTCCAGAGCGAAGTGTATTGTGGATAGTAGAGATCTGCGCAGGACTAAATTTTGAATCCCGCTCCCGCCCGCATCCGCCAGGTTTTAGCCCGAACCCGACTGCTCCCGCTTATATTAAGCACTTGATGTCCCGCTGCCTGACCCGCCCCGTTTTCTATCCGCCGTGCCCGATCCCGCTAAAGAGCGGGGAAAGAACAAAACCGAAAATTACCCAGTTATACAGTCCAGACAGCCTATAACAAGCTGTCTGTATAAACACACACACGCACAGCACCAAGCACACACACAGACAAAGCTTTCTCTCTCTTTCATTCGCGCGCGCGCCCTCTAACACACACTCATAAGCACCAAGCACAAACACAGGCAAAGCTCTCTATCTCTCATTCGCGCACACACACACACACACACACATATATATATATATCTCATTCGCACGTGCGCATACATACACACACACACTGCAACAAACAAGCTAAACACAGCATCGCGCTATTTCATTTACACACATACATACGCGTGCTCACTCAGGAGTCGGGAGCGATATTGCTAGACAGCCCGCTCCTGTCCCAAATTAAACCCGTTACCGACCGATCCCGTGATTAATTCAGAAATTTATACCCGCGCCGTAGAAATTTGGTCGGGTCCCGCGGGACAGCCGCGGGAATGCAGACCTCTAGTGGGTAGTGTAGGTGGACACGCATGCTGGATTATGTGAACTCGCTGTGTTCTGTGCAGCTGAGCAGAGGAAGAAAGTTTTAATCGGCTTTGTTTTATGTTCACTCGAGTTATTCCTACCGGGAGCTGTTTGCACTGTGAATCTGACAACACGAAAATAAGTAAAAGAATGGCATGCATTGGTTACTTTTGTCCGTCTCATCCTCTGCACGAGCATGAATTAACGAGCTGTTGTTCTGCCGCTGGACATCACTGAAGCGGAAAAAGTAACACTAGTTTGATCATGTATATCATTATAACTATATTGTATAAATATTATTATAACTAGGTCTACAGCAACCTGATAATCAAAAAACAAATGACTTGATATCACAGGCGATTGTCTTCTGACTGCAGACACTTCTCATATAAGTTAGCTTGAGAAGCATACAGTACTATTTGATCTATAAAATTTGTAAAATAAACATTTGCAGGTTAAAGAAACAGCATAGTAGGGGCCTTGGTGCAGATGAAAAGTGTAAAAAGTGTATTTGTATATAGAGAGACATGGGTAACTAGATAGAATAGACGGAGATAGGTTGATCTCTGCAGCAGCTGCCGAAGAGCTGCGCGCTGCAGACGCAGCTGGTGTGAAAGGCAAATGCCTGCGTGCTGCTACTGCTCGACATACACGCTGCTCAAGCTCTGCTCATGCGCCGCTGACGCTTGCGGTGTGAAACAGGCGTGACCATGGTCGCAGTTCTGTTGTTACATGGTTCACCAATTTGCTGTGTCCCGAAACCATATTTCAATAAATGAATAAATAAAAAGAAAAAAGAAAATCGCGAACACCATCGCAAACCTGTGTGGTTGGAACTACAGCTCTTATTATTAGATTATAGCATAAGATGTCATTGATTTGGCCGCAGCTGCAGGGTGTGTTTTATTATTATTTAATCAAACGGGAGTTCAGATATTACAAAACTAATTTTAAATAATTTGGGGTACAAAGTGCCCTAAAATAGCATTGTTTGTGCCAGTTAGAGATTAGTTTTTAAATGAGTATCTTTGTTTAAAGAATCCAAAAACTTCTCATAACAATATTTGACAAGTATGTTGAAAGAGTGTTAAAAACTTTTTAAATATTTTCTGTGCTCAACACATGTAAAGTCTAATATTTAGCTGTCCATTTTAAATAAAACAAATTGTATAATGAAAATAGGATGAAATTAATTTAACCACATGGCGTAATGAAAAACAGCATAGCTATATAAGTGTTTTTTGTTGTTTTCACATAGTAAACATATACCCACTAAACATTAGACGTGTACGGACGAGGTGCAGATGATGTCTATTTTGCGTTCGTCGGTCCAGACCAATTTCACTCAATGATTTAAGTGTTGCGAATAGTTTTAAAGCCTGGCCCATTGTAGTCAAAGTAGTTGATTAAAGTTATATAAGTGAAACTGACAGGCGCAGTATATTGCCTTGAACAGAAAGTGATTTAGCCTAATATAGGCTACTCTGAAACTGAATATTTCACTGTAATTTTATTAATTAATATTTTAGTTATCAGAGCAGTATGTGTTTAGACACTGACGCATATAGGCCTAAGCAGACCTTGCTTTTAACTTTCTCCGTCTCACTTACAGCGAGATTTGGAGAGGGATTTTAAAATTGGCATCAGAAGGTTCAGTTTTGTCTGCATCAGACCTGCAGGAAAACATAAGGCTTTAATTTATTAAAATTAACAAACTTATTAAAAGGCTGATTATTTTACCCACGATGCCAATTGTAGCCTATTGCAGATTTCAAAGAAAAATCTTAATATTAAAAAGGAAAGGACAATATCACAACGAATGCGCAAAGAATGCTTAAACAGCAAGCATGTTTTAGTTAGATTGGGCCCTCTGTCATGTATAGCCTACCTATAGGTCTGTTATTTTTCTTTTACTAAAGAAGATATATTATTTGAGTTTAGCACCAGAGCTATAGAAACTGCTAATTTCCGTTAATTTTGCCAACAGACAACCGCCGCTCGTTAAGCGAATGTTAACCGTTAACAGATTTATAGTAAAATATTATTTAATAAATAAAATGACGTGCCTATTTTGTGACACATTAAATATTGCATTTTAAAATACTGAATTATTTTAGCATGCGAAGAGTATACTGAACATAACAAAGCATCTTCATGCACCAAAACAAAAACAGAATAGTAAATCAAATAAATCCTGGTCTAAATCTTTTTCACTGAAATGACAAATTTATATTGCAAAACGAAGACACTCAGCGAATCCTTTTTAAGAACTGGCATATGCTGTTTGTCCAATTATGTTTTTTTCCTTCTTTAAATAAAAATATTAGGCTATCTCCACAGAAAATATGCATTTAATTAATGCTCTGCATGCTATTTTAAATTACAAAACCTCTGTAAACATTTTTAATATAAGTCATTAGTTTAAAGATTGTCTTAATTATGATTATGACTTATTTCCTCTGTCTCACTGGCACTTCAAGTGTGCGTGCTCGCTGCCTGTAATGAAAGACAAATGACAATGAACCTTAAGGCTCTATGTTGATTTTTTGTAAATATTGGCTACTACATAGCATATAAAAATTGTTGTTTACATATGATATTGCATTAATTTGCATACATGTTTTTAAGCTGTAAAACGAAAGCCTCAGTTTGGTGCGAAGTTCATATGCAAACACCAATAAAAAAACTTTGGATTTGTTTGATTGATAGACTACGTAGACTATTTAAAAAATGTTATTATATGAGAACTATAAATAACTGTAATTTTCCAAATGAAAAAAAAAGGTTAGTTTGTTGGTTGAAGACTAAATCATCGTATTTATTAAGTTTATGACGCGGCTCAGCACAGAGGCGATCAGCATCACAGTGGTGTAGATGCTACTCTTTAATAAGCTATCGACAATGATTTTTAGAATCATCATTTCATCATTATCTAGTAGTTATCATGTTTGGTGCGAACTGGTCTAGGTCAAGTGTGAACTGCTGCAAGTCATATAAGAAATTACTTTTTTTTTTTCTTGGGAAAATTATTGTCTTATGTAAATTCATAATTATTTTAATAACATAAAATATATGTGAGTGCGTGCTCTTATTGAAGGTAGCTTTCCCTGTCATTTCTCTTCAGCAAATTATATTTTTTTAAAGCTGCTTGATTCTTTTAAAACCGAAGGCAGAGCCCGTCAATTGGTGTTTTTCCATAAGATACTCCTTTATGAATGTTTTATTTTATGAGTAAAGTCTTTAATGTGCTTTTTAATAGTTTTATTCTATTCAAAGCAGCACCTATATGCGAATTTATCCTCAAAACGTGGCATGAGAGCAATGCATGTTATGTGTCGCATAATTTCCTTTTTTTTCCAGCATGTGCGCGATCAATTTCGGATCCTTTTGCATAAAAGTTAATCAAAAGACAGGTAATTTAATGAATTTCGATGTGCTAAAATGTTTGTTAAACGAATGTTATTTTAAAAGAAGCATATGTACATAATAAAACTGTAAAACAGACTAAAATGCATGGTCTAATCAAAAATAAAGGAAATTAGTTATATATTTTATTATTTAATGCATAAAATAGGCTAGTCTTTTTATAAATTGAGTTTAATTGATTTTAAACTTTTAATTGCATTTTTATGTCCTGTAAATAAAAGTTGCATCAGCTTGATAAAAACGAATCTGAATACCTTCAAACAGGGCCACAGTTACTTTTTTTTTCACTGACTGGCATGAATGGCAAACGCGTCAGTAAAAAACTGCTGAATCTCTGCGAATAGTTGGTTAACTTATAAAACAAATGGCTGGTTTAGTGATGTTAATAATGCATAGAAAAATGCAAAGCAGAATTCTGAGCTCATTAACCCACTTATGAAAGCCAGGGAATCACTGGCCCACCACATCCTTACGAACATATTTTATTTAATAAAGTTATTATTTCATTGACCTGAACATTACCATTTATAATATAATTACTAACCCGTCATCTGAAATATTAAAATAATGAAATAGCCTATTATTTTATTCGTGGCTAGAGCTTGATTAAATTGACTGACATCCTATATAAGTGGTGTGCTTTTGTTTGTTTGTTCTTAGTGATCTTTAATTTGTACTGCGTTGCGCAAAATATATTCTAAAATGTCAAGCAGTATTTGTCTATAGCTTTCATTAATTTAAAATATTAAAAATAACAATAATAAAATTATCAAAATACAAAGATAATAAGAGCATAATTTTGCTAATTACAATAGTCCTTTATATTTATATCCATGTGTTGTTTCATATTTTTCACTTGATGCATTCGTTATTTAATGTTTGAATACTGAAATAAATAACAGCCATCATTTAAAAGGTTATTTCACCATCAAAATGTAGCCTATTATATGTATCATTAACTTTTCATATAAAACTGCTGTGCAGTGTAAATGGGACCTTAATACAGTTTAAAGTAGGGATGCTTAAAATAATCGATTGACCGTTAACCGAAAGGGTGCGTTTGTAACCGATTAATGCTATCAGTTAAACGATTAAAAATATTATTTTATATATTTTTAGTTTGGCTGCAAAAGGGGCCGATTGAATGCGCCTTTGCGTTAAGAGGGGCATCTTTTGCACGCGGCTCATCCCAGAGCAGCAGTTTGTTTTGTCAAGACAACTACAGAGAACTTTTATAGAGCTTGGTTTCCGCTTCCATTCATTCTTTCATGGCGGGGACCAAAATGCATCCCGCCATGGCTACATTACCCATTCAAAACATTCAGTTATTGTTGTTGTTTTTAATAGCGGATTATAATCGCACCAAAACGTATTGAAAGGTAAGTGAATTATAACAGCGTAAACTTTTCTGTAACCGTACAGTGCTGTGCGCTATCTGTTTAACCCTTTGGCGTAACGTGCTGACTGACGGACTGACTGACAGGTGCGCGATGCGTGAGGCCAGCAAACACAACGAAGCTTTCAGTTAAAATGAACAAAGTTTCTATTAGAGATGCGCGGATGGGCTATTATTTCATCCGCAACCGCATCACAAAACTCATCATCCGTCCGCCATCCATCCGCACTAAAATTTTTGACCAAATTTTAAAACCGCACCCACCCGCCATCTGCTGACTGAGCTCTTTATTTGAATGGCTTATTCCTTTTTTACTATTAAATGAATGTTTCTTTATTGATTATTAGAAAATAGAGAATGACTTTAATGACATGCAGTTAATTCAAATGTTCAAATCCAATCCAGCATTAATTGACTCTTTGAAGTGACGCTAAACAATACGAGGACGTGTCGTTTCACTTGATTCAATTCCTCGGTCCTTGAGTCTTTTCCTTGCGTCCTTCCCTCGCGTCCTATAGGGGTGGAAAGACGAGTAAAGAAAGCAAGGAAAGGAATCGAGGATACACAAATAAGAAATGAGAAGCACCCCTATACAGCTCTCAGAATATCAGCAGTGAACTCCGTCTCCAATTGGCGCACAGGGACAAAAATAAATAAATAGCCTAAATTAAACGCACTGTACTGTACAATTTTTTTATTATTATTGTAGCCTAATAGAAAACGCATTTTGACACATCATTTCAACATTCAGACGAGAGCGCCTGGCCTCAATGCGCCCTGGTGCGCTGAAGGAGCGCTCGCTCGCAGCACTTGTTGCTGGAATGCATAGAATTCTCTTGGCAAGGTGCTGTAGTCGTGGGATTGACTGGCCTTGTTTCTCCTAAAAGGAAAGTAGATTTTCCTCTGCTGATCCGTCTATACGAAAGTTTGTAAAGGAATACTTCTGTACTTCATCCAGAATTAGTGTATCCGATTCCTCCTCTCATTCTGTGAAGTCATTTCTAGGCTTTTTCGTTGGTGCGCCAGCTATGTGTACAAAACAGTACAACCGCCCACCACCCGCCCGAATTTAATTAAATATTTATTTTTCGTCACGTCATCCGCCCGATCCGCGGTTCATCCGCCGCTTCCGCGGCTGTAACCGCCATCTGCGCATCTCTAGTTTCTATAGTTATACTTTATTTATAGATAAAGTATGACTCTGTATATCATCACTCATGCTGGAGTTTATAGCCGTTTCGCTTTACTTCAGGACGCATTAACACCACTCTGAAGGTCTAATCGCTGTTTTAAGTTATCAAGAGCTGTATGAATGTACAAACCTTGAATATCACAATAGTATTAAATATTACAATTGTAACAACACAGACAGCAACACTTTTGCACAATCGATACCCAGCTGATTCATTCGTTTCATAAGAGGACCGCCCGCGCTTCTTCTCTTCTGTTTTCCTTGTCAACATAAAGGCAGAGGTGCGCCTTGTTTTCGGCCCCTTTAATGCAATATCATATTTAAACAACAAAACTGTTTACAAAAAGTCAACATATGCGCGCGTTGTTATTGTCTTTTCATCACGCAGCGCACACATGGACCGCGAGGAAGAGAGAGGAAACCACATCAAGACATAATCTTTAAAATAATGATTTCTATTAAAAATGTTAAAGGTTTTGTGATAATAATAACAGCGGGGCATTAAATAAAAGCATATTTTCTGTGAAGCGAGCAATTTAAGGAAGTCAGCTATTTTTATTTGACGGAAGAAAAACATATGATTGAAAAAAAAAAGCCTATGCCGGTTATTAAAAAGAATCAGTCAGTATTTGTAATATAAATTAATTATTTAAGTGAAAATAATTTAGGGCAGTCCTATTTATTTTATTCATTTTATTTAGATTATTCTGCACTTCTGTGCTAAACACTGCAGGTGCGTGAAAATGCTCTGTTGTATTGTTCTATTATTAATATGCTAGCATATAAAATTAAATCAGTATTTTAAAATGCAATATTTAATGTGTCAGACACAAAATAGACACGTCAATTTGTTTAATATAAAATTAATAATAATCTGACCGGTTGTCGGTTAGCAAAATTAACCGAAATGAGCATCCCTAGTTTAAAGGGAAGTTGTCTGAAAGGATGATGGGCATGGCATGTCTATTGTTTGGCTCGTGTTGTGCATATTTAAAAATAACTGTCGGGTGAAGGCTTTATGGCCGTGCAGAATTGTCTGCTGCTGTCGCTCTGGCTCAGCAGGCAACACCCTATTCAGCTATGTTCTGTGGTTTTTACGTAAAAATATATTCATTTTGGCGAATGCTAGGAGCCTAATTTAGATATTTTCAATAACACGTAGTTCAGTCCAGAAGTTGCTGTGCATAGAAACATTCATTTTCATAAGGCCCCATATTTCATGCGGTTTCATTTAAAAACACATGTTTTGCTACGGTTACGCCATCTGTCCTACGTCGGAGTTTTGGATTTTGTGTATCCATGTTTGTGAAAAACACTTGAGAGTGGAGACATAACCCTTCCCCCATCTCATAACCAAAAGCTTGTCTGTCAGATGCATGGGCATCAGTAGCCACGTTTCCACTAACGCGCCTAAAGCGAGCGAGCCAGGGCGAGCCAAGGCCAGTCGCGTTTTCACTGTCACTTCCGGGGGCCTATTCGGGCCAAATCGAGGCTTTCTTGGGGCCAGCGGCCGGCCTTTTTCGGCCCGCCGCATACCTTGGGATTAAGAGGGCCCGCCGGGGCTTCGGGGCGGAGTGAAAGGAGAGGCAGGGACAGTTTTCCGATCGCACACGAGTACATGCGCCAAACACATAAACAAATAAATAAATAAAAGAAAATAATCTTTACACCATATTAAAGGCACAATTGAAAGTAAAGGTTTTCGAGTTTTTGTCAAGTTTAAAAGGTGTGTTTGTGCGCGTTTAGATTTTATACATAATAGCCTATGTTTATACGCATGGGCCTATGTGTTTTTTCATTTACTCACCGACAGACTGTTGGCATCGTGCATCGAGTGGTCTCCGTTAATAACTCGATAGAAAATTTATTTTATAACATCCTCATTTAGATAGACGCAGTCAAACATTCAGCCCAAAAGCTCTGGAGAGACCTGAAACATATAAATTTTTCCTTTTAGGTTATATGACACTTAGATGTTGCATATTATGATCTTAAAGAAAGTGTTAAGTATTTCAGCACATAAGAGCAAGTAATAAAATATAGCCTATATTTAGTTGAGCTCAGCAGCTTTTCACTAATAAAGCTCTTTATGTAAATTTCATTTTTAAATTTTAGCTCATAATATAAAAACATCAACACTTATTTAGGGACACAGTTGCACACTTATTTTTGCAGTTTTCCCCGATGCGTTTTTAAAGTGGCACTGCGCAGCTGGATAACAGAAAAAAGGTCGCAGTTTCTGCTTTCACTCTCCCCAAAAATGCTCTGTTTGCACGATTTGATTATTATCATCGTATCCAAATACTTAATAAATAATATTTTAAACCTTCCCTGGTGTTTATGGTTTTTAGAAAATATCTAAAATCTTTATTTTCAGAGAGGCCTTTGTAAAATAAAAGTTAATATGGCTTTAACGGTTTCATTTATGTAGGCTATGTAAGCCTACCTAAACTGTTATAGCTAGCTTTTGCTTGTTTTATATTGGTTAATTTATTTAATGCGATTGTATTATATCCGATATTTGTAATTCTTTGAATTATATTTTAATATGGCTTAGGCTATTTTACCAAGATATGACACTATTGTTTTGAGTCTACAAAAGGAGAGACGTAATTTAAGTTTTATATGTCTTTCTGTTGTATTCATATTGTGTATTATCTGCAAAATAAATAACAAAAAGAAAGAAGCCGCTCGCAGTATCAACAGAGCTGTAAAGGGAGCGCTCGTTTCCTCGGTCTCTCACACACATACAGGCATCTAAACGCACACAAACACCGTTTAAACTTGACAAAAACTCTCGAAAACCTTTACTGTCTGCTTTGTCTTTAATATGGTGTAAAGAATAGTTTGCGTTAATATTGAAACATCAAGGGGGACGCAGCAAAGTCACTTATAAATTAAAATTGTATTATTTTATGCAACAGCCTTACATTTAAAACAGAAACATAAGGGCGATTATAAGCAAAAATACCTCAGCCTATAAGCAGGGTTGGGTATCGTTTGGGGTTTTTTCGATACCGGTGCTAAATTGATACTTTTAAAACGATACAGGTGCCAAAACGGTGCCTAAATCGATACTTTTTTAGCCACAAAATGATGGTGGATGACTCTACAAAAATAATTTTTATTTGACAAAATATTTTTTTAAAAATCATTTTAATAGAACAATATAATTACAGTTTAAAGTAAACATCAATTCATTTTGTATTACATTAATACATTTCCTTTGATAATTTGTTGGTTAGCATGAATTTAAGATTTGCATTATGAAATTACATTAGCTTACTATTAACCTGTGGGGGTTGGCAGTGACCACATACTTTTAGGAGCACATTTTAACATATATATCACAAAATACTTAAAACATTATTCAAAGTTATTTGTTTTCATGCATCACACTGCAGTCTTCATAAACAAGATAATTAAATAACTTAAACTCAAAATAATCTTACTTGTTCATTTATTTGACAAGTAACTGGTGTAGGAGAACACATTTCTAACATTCAAGTACATCAAGGCACATTGTTGCACCTGTAAACTTTAACAGGCCTACAGTTGAATTTATTTTGCCATCCTATTCATTTAAAATAATGTTTCAGAAAATGTTTACAGTGTTTCCTAAAAAAAGAATTATTCTGGAATCATAATAAGTTTGCATTGATAATGACCATAACACATTGAATGACAGTTAAAAGTAGCAATTTTACCCAATAAATGTGTTAATAATATCAACTGATTTATATATAGTTAATCAAATTAACAAACGATTAAAAACTGCAGCAAACATTTATTTAGGCCTGAACTACAAAACCAAATGTAAAACAATTTTAGTATCAGTTTTGCTTAAGTTGCATGCTAGTGTTGTAGGAGAGGGGAGTGGTCGCTTTAAGACTTGCTATTTAAGGGAGTAGTAGTCCATAGTGAAGTGGGTAGTGTAGTTCGACACGCATGCTGGATGTTGTAAACTCGCTGTGTGCTGTGCAGCTGAAGCAGAGGAATAAAAGTTTTACTCGGCTTTGTTTCATGTTCATTCAAGTTATTCCACCCGAGAGCTGTTTGCACCGTGAACCTGACAACATGAAAATAAGTAAAAAAATTAAATAAGTAATAATTACTTTTGTCCGTCTCATCCTTTGCACGAGCTGTTACTCTGCCGCTGGACATTACTGAAGCGGAGAGTAATGCTAGTTTGATCATGTATAAATATCATTATAACTATATTATATAAATATTATTATAACAGTGAAATAGAGATAGATTGATCTCTGCAGCAGCTGCCGAAGAGCTGCGCGCTGCAGAAGCAGCTGGTGTGAAAGGCAAACGCCTGAGGCCCCGTTTACACTAGTGCGTTTTAGTTTTAAAACGGCGTTTTAGAATGAAAACGATCCGCGTCCACACTCGCGTTTTACCCAGCGTTTCTGAACTGCTCTCCGTCCACACCAAAACGCTGAAAACGCACATCACGTGACCACACACACACACTTTAGCAAGCGCTCCAGCATTTCTACCCAGATGAGAGCTCTGCTAGTCGGACTTCTCATCAAGCATCTCCCGCTGGATCTAATCTCACTATATTTATTAAACGTGATATTTCATTCATCTTGTTGTCTTTATCTAACGACATATTCCTTGACTTTGGTTATTGGAATCTATTACTTGTTCTCAGGTAACGTGTTTTGGCTGAGCGCAAAGATAAGTTAATGATTAATGTAAGCACGTACATTCTGTATATTGACTGATCGCTTGCCTTTATTTCCTATAATGTATAAACTTATTGTATGTTATACTTTTATAATGGCCATTATCGATTATTAAAACTGATATTCAGCAAAAGAGAGGGTATGTTTCGTATTTTCACTGAAATTGAAAGGAGGCAGTTGTTATCGGCTCTGTTTTGTTATAAATATGCACACAGTGAAGATGACGCTCATGCAGCACGACGCCTCAACATTTCTGCTGTCTGTTTAGTTGTTAATATTAAAATAAAAATAGGCAGTTCCTTATATCAAGTTTACATTTTATTGTTGAGAAAGTGAAACAACGTAGCCAAGGTGATGTGAATGAAGTTATAAAGTACACTGTTCCCTGTGAAGATTGACGCGTGTCCTCGGTATGTTTTCCATATCAAACTGAGAAGAAGAGATGCAGCCTTGATCAAACTTGCGAAGTCTGAACTTACACGGAGAAGATTCAGGACTGAACTGTGTGTTAGGCTACTTAATATTGACGAAAAGCCCCAATCAGAGAGGCGAATGTCTGCAGCCCCGCCTCCGTTTTCAGATGTCTCCGTCTTTCCCCATCCACACTGAGACGGAGCAGCAGCGTTTTAGAATGAAAACGGCCTCTCCAGCGTTTTCGAAACGCTCCGTTTTCGGCGCTCGAGAACTCTGGCGTAGTGTGGATGGATGGCGTAACCGTAGCAAAACTTATGCGTTTTCAAACTAAAACGCATTAGTGTAAACGGGGCCTGAGTGCTGCTTCTGCTCTCCATACGCGCTGCTCACGCACTGCTTTCGCTTGCGGTCTGAAACAGGCGTTACACGCAACTTTCGTAAAGACAGTTGCTTTGTAAGAATCCTTGCTTGTAAAATATGCTTTAGAATGCTTAGTTTAAGCAAATTGGACGAACATGATCACGCGTGTAGAGCTGAAGAGTGTCGCTCAGCGAAAACCAGGCTATATGCGGTGCACTACATTGCATGCGTCTGTTCCCTAGCGACAATAACACCTGATATCACCTGTTCATATTCAAGTTGTTCTGAATTAAATGTTTAGTGATGGTGTGATACAACGCCTATGTGTGCCTTTTTTCATGCACCCCTTTGATGCTTCTTACGTTTTTGCCACAGCACCGAAATAGGCACCAAAATTCATACGCTTATTTAATACCGGTACATACCGGTTACCAAGGTACCAGTGCTTTAACGGCACCGGGTTTCGGTACCCAACCCTACCTATAAGGCTAGATGTTTTCTTTCCCTTGTTTATTTATTTGTTTGTGTTTGGGGCATGTAGGCTAACTCGTATGCGATCGGAAAACTAGTGTAATGAAGGCATCTTTCCCAGACTCGGGGCAAAGTCCGCCTCTCCTTTCACTCCGCCCCGAAGCCCCAGCTGACACTCCTGGCATCCGCTGTGTAAAACATATGCTGGAAAAGTTGACGGTTCATTCCGCTGTGGCGATTAAAGACTAATAAATGGACTAAGCCGAAAAGAAAATGAATGAAGGAATGAATGAATAAATGAATAACAATAATAAAATAAAAATAAGGTAATAATCTTTACACACAGATGCCGCGTAAGCTGCCTTTTTTATTTTTAGAGATGGTACATTTGAATTGCCTCTGCCACTTCCCCCACCTCAAACCTGAATGTTGCAGAGAGAACTATAGCCCATTTACACCTTGATACCTTAGCCTCAATAGCAAAAGATCATAGCCCATTTACACCTCAAGACAGTGCAAGTTTGGCGGAAGAATGTCAAATCAGAATAACGCAGATGAAGCACACCAGCTATTACTATCATGAAACTATTAAAATGGTATTGGCAACAGAAATGCGGCGTTGGGAAGCATTCAATGAATAAAAACAGGGTTAATAGTGAAATCAGCTTTTCATTGCATCCCTATTAACTATATCATTGCATTGAAGGCCTTTTACGTGTGTGGTGTCATATCTCGATAGAATAGCCTAAGTTATATGGAAATAATTTTAAAAATAAAGATATTTAAAAATCAAATTAAATAAATAAACCAATTATAAATTTGTTTCGGTTGTCTTTATTTGAATGCCCTGGTAATGATGGAGTGCTTTATCATTATGGGTGTTTTACGGTATAACTAACGTGTTTCAAATGATGGATCTGCAACAGAGAAACTAGGGGTTTTGGAAAACACTCATCACTATATCCTTTTTTTTCCCAAACTATGCATAGTTCAGCCGCAAGTTACTGTGCGTCTTTGTTTGGGAAAGCACAGGTCCGCTAGTGCCGCGTGCCTGTTTCTCTGGGCCAAAGAGAGTTAATTTTTAAAATATTAAAGATATATATTAATTAAATATTTAGCAAAAGAGACATTTATTTCATATTTCACTATGCATTTCATCTGATATGGGTGAGATGAAATGGGACGCGGGCAGTGGACCAAACCATTGTGAGGAAGGGAAGAGGGATTTCTCAGCTGTCTCTAAATGCATTTTTTTTTGCGTTTTTATTTTACTTACACATATATTTTATGGGGCCTGGGGGAGACAACCCTCAGATTGGGAGGGGACATGTCACCCCTGTCCCCCCCGGGATTTATGCCCGTACGCGTTTTTTCTTCTCAAGTGACGCCGTTAGCTGAATTATTTAATCAGCTGTTGTTCAGTGGCGAATTAGAAGACAGTTGTGTTTCTGACAAAACATTAAACTTAACTTTGTACTCTTGTGTTACCCAAAGCAGCGACTCCTCACTGTCGGTCCATTTAAACACTCTTTGCTTTTTTTTTTTGCTTTTCCTCAACATATTGCTAAATATCATATTGCTATGAAAAAATTTTGTAATCTAGTTAGTAAAGTGATTGGTCTCTAGTTATCAAGAGATAAAAGGTCTTTACCTGGTTTAGGTATTAAGGTTATAATACCCCGTTTCATAGACATACCTAGTTCCTCTTTACTAATACATTTATTTTACATTCTAAATAAAGGTGTCTTGATCAGATCCCAAAAGCAAGTATTAAACTCAGTTAGCCCATCTGGGCCTGGGGATTTACTCTTTTTTTATAGACAGCACTGCTTTGGTAAGTTCAACTAAAAAAGTTCATTATCACAAATCATTTTGAATTCATTTTTGAGTTGAGGGTTTGATTTCCTGTATAAACCATTCAGTTTTTACTTTTTTATTCAGTCTTTACCTCCTGCCCTTTATCTGAATTTTGCGCGTCACTAGAACCACGTGAATATAAACCTGGCTATTTGAAAGATATTATGCTAACCAGTTAGCATTTTGGGCAGATCACCTACAGCACCTTTAAACAACTAATTGATTGCTCAAGCTAACTGATGCATTATAATTTTATTATTATAATGAAGGTCATAATGACTGTTAGGCGAAAGCCAGAGCTTATACTTACCTTAACGTTACTTTATTCCTGTGGTCACTTCACCTCTAACGTAACGTTACCGCAGTCACTGTAAGTTAATGAAATACAAAACGCAGTTAACAGAAATATACTTTTATTCAGTCCAAAACTATCTAAAACCTCATAATTAACGTTAGCACTAATGTTACAAGCGCCGTCAGTTATTTAACGTTATTGGTTTAAAAATGGCGCACTCAAACAGTCTGTTACGTGATTAACAACTAACGTTAAAGTTAATTAGTTGATTATTTGAAAATACACGCACTATACAGAAATATAACGTTATATAACAATCATTTAATTGACACCTAAATTATTGAATTTTAACACTTAACCTTCCTGATGAATCCGTTGGATGAGACCACGACGAATGAATGCGTGCGTTGCCGAGAAGATGCCTGGTGGTGAAAGAGTTGTTTGCGATCGAGTCGGCTCCATTATATGAATCGACTCTCTTAAATAAACTGAAAGAGTCGAATCCCCCTGAAACTGATTCCTTTTTGCATAATAATGTAAGACACAACAATGACTGATTGCTATTTCGTTATACTGCTCGGCCACACGCATTTTATTCACCCATACACTATGCATGTTGATGATGAGTGTGAGCTTATGGACACGTGTGAATAATTCCCGAGCAACCGATTCAATCTCAAACGAGTCAGTGCTGAACAGAATCAGTGCAAATGTGATTAACATACAGTATCGCATTTTTTTTATTACAACCAAAAATGTAACAAATATCTGACTTTAAGAATAGTTCGTTTGGAGTATTTTGGGTTTTTATTTTAGTTTGTAATCTATTTCGCACCTACCCAAAATATTCAAATATTTTTGCGTCACGAAATTAAGTTTTAAGTTTTTTCAGGCGAAAATAAAGCTTAAAATCTTACTCGAGGGGAGCCAGACAGATCTACGCCGCAAGCAGATTTAATGTTCTTTGTGCGTCCAGTAGGCTGTACAGTGTTAATTATTCCTTTAGAACATAATTCAAACCAAACTAAACCCAACATGATGAAGAGGTATGTGACGGTTTAGCAAACGGTTATTTTATATAAGTATCCACATAAAAACGTGTTTAATTAAAAAAGCTAGGTCTAATGTTTACATTTTAATTATCGATTGTATTGCCATTGGTGTTGATTTACTGTTGTTTAAATGTCCATGAGGAAAACTACTTAACCATTAAGCAATTATGTTTTTTAATCAAAGTTATTTTAAATTGTATTTCTAAAAAGACATTTTGTCCAATCTTCCTCGGAAATTGTGCTACTTTTTATGTATTTATGTAAATGTACACATTCTACTTTTTTATCCATGTATAAAATCGTACATATTTTTTGTTTGTGTTTAAAAAGCGCAATGGCGCTCAGCATTATTTGAAATTCGTTCCAAAAATTCCACGGATTCCACGTCATCGCCATCGTCAAGCTAGCAGCACTTCAGTACATCAGAAGACGCGCACTTGAACAGTCATTTTTACGGCTAGTTCAGCAAGAGTCCAACAAAAGCGAAGAGAAAACAGTTTACAGTGTTTTACTGCGTTTTACTTATGTCGATATTGTGTTCTACTGCATCAGCAATGGCTAACAGCTCAACAGGTAAATGAATCCAGCATCTCAGGTTCTCATTAGTGTTCAAAGTTTGACACTGACTGTCCAATCAATCACAATAGCTAACGTTACACTTATAAGATCAATATCAACATCGATTATTGAACATCGTCGATATGTTGTTTTATTTCAGTGAAATGCGATAACGTAAAATCTGATGAACATGTATATTGAGCATATAAAATGTCTGCTTTATAGTATGCAAGAAAAACTGAAATATGTTCTTAGTAAAATAATTAAAACTGCAGTCTTTAACATTTCATGGAAAATCACACAGTATCAATTTAGCAAGTAGCCAGCTCTTATAGTTAATTATGTATCTCCTTACCACAACCAGAATTACAATACATTTGCAAACTCGTCAAAGAACACTTGAATAATTAGACTTAACAATTTGTTTCTATGAAATTTTAATGACATCACAATTGAAGAAAATTAAATCAGCTAATACTATAGTTATATAGATTAAATACTTGTATATAGTCATACAGTTCTAATGTTGGTAACATTGTGTTGTGACATTGTTTATTGTAAAATACTTTATTATTTAGTTCAATTCAAAGAAAGTAAATGTAATAACTTAAAAAATTTGTCTGTTTTTTTGTTTTTGCTTTGTTTTTTCAGAAACACAACCAAACACTATGAAGAACTGCCTTTGTGCATTCTTCAGGAATATATGGCTGGCTGTACAAAACTCCAATCGGTGCAGACGTCGAGGCAGTAAAGTGTCTCCTTTTCAGCCTCCGTCTGACACAGAACCAGGGGCTCCACAGCCAGGCCCATCAACAGATGATCCTCAGCCTGCTCTGTCCAGCTTTGAGTCTCTGGCTGTAGACAGTCGGACTGATCCTCAGTCTTGTCTGTCCAGCTTTGAGCCTCAGGCTGTAGACGAACAGACTGATCTCCAGCTTAGTCCATCCAGCAACAAGCCTGCAAACTTTGAAGGAAATCCATCCATTGGAGAACCAGCTGAAGGTGAAGCTTCTGTCATTATTATACTGCTTTGTGTCAAGTAACAAATAATGTGTACAAATAACTGTACAAATATTTTTTTGAATCATGTTTATCCGGATCTGTGTGTCTAAACAAAATTGATTGCACATCAATAATTCTATCACACACACACACACACACACACACACACACACACACACACACACACACACACACACACACACACACACACACACACTTATTGTTGTGATATGTTTATTGTAAAATATTTTATTAGTTTAATTTTTAACAAAGTGAATCTACTGTAGTAACTAGAAATCTTTTTTTGTCATTGTTTCCAGAAACTCAACCAAAAAGAAAGAAGAACAGCCTTTATGCATTCTTCAAAAGGAAATGGCTGTCTGTACAAAAAGGAAATCAGCGTCGACGTCGAAGCAATGAAGTGTCTCCTTTTCAGCCTCCGTCTGACACAGAACCAGTGGGTCAACAGCCAGGCCCATCTTACCTCAAGTCAACAGCTGTAGAAGATCAGACTGATCTTCAGCCTGCTCTGTCCAGCCTTGAGTCTCGGGCTGTAGACGATCAAACTGATCCTCAACTTGGTCTGTCTGGCCTTGAGACTCTGGCTGTAGACGATCAGACTGATTCTCAACTTGGTCTGTCTGGCCTTGAGACTCTGGCTGTAGACGATCAGACTGATTCTCAACTTGGTCTGTCTGGCCTTGAGACTCTGGCTGTAGACGATCAAACTGATCCTCAACTTGGTCTGTCTGGCCTTGAGACTCTGGCTGTAGACGAACAGACTGATATTCAGTCTGCTCTGTCCAGCTTTGAGCCTCTGGCTGTAGACGATCGAACTGACCTTCAGTCTGGTCTGTCCGGCCTTGAGCCTCTGGCTGTAGACGATCGAACTGATCTTCAGCTTGATCTGTCCAGCCTTGAGCCTCTGGCTTTAGATGATCAGACTGATCCTCAGCCTGGTCCATCCAGCAACAAACCAGCAAACTGTAAAGCAAATCATGAGCCAGCTGAAGGTGAGTCTAGTGTAATTTTATTTCTGTCCTATTTATCACACTTGTGTCAAGTGACTCTGTCAGGTCTGTGTAGTTATTTATGTTTTACATAATTTATGTTAGTTGAAAAATCATAATATTGGTTTGTTTTTGGTAGATAGCTTCAGAGATAGTATATGACTTCTAATATCTGGTGGCGTTTTGTAATTTTTTGTGTTTGTTTGTGGTTTCTAGAGAAAGATTCATCTTCTCTTGAGCTAAATCCACCTGCTCTTGAGTCAAATCCATCAACCCGTCCACAAGATTCACTCTACCCTGAGCCAAGTCCACCTTCTCCTGAGTCAGATAAACCCGTTTCCCAGGCAGGAGGTCAGCAGGATCTGAATGATCAAACAGAGACTCCAGAAAACTGGTTAAGAACCTTCTCTTTGCCGGGTCCATCTACTCGTAAGTGTTTACATTTTTCTTTATCCATTGACTATAACTAACTTTTCCAGAGACTGCTGTGCATAAATAATATTAATCAAAGTAGTATAATTTTTCACAATTCTTCTTGTGCTTGTTTGCAGTTTCCTTTTCTGAAGTTTACGAAGTGGGAGATGAGCTTGGAGAAGGAGGCTTCGGTGTTGTGTTTGAAGGGATCAATAAATTGAGCCAACAACAGGTAGAAACACTGTTTTTGTTCTCACCAAACCATAAATAAATATATTTAAGCCTTCATTGTTAACAAATTTCCACACTTCAAAAGATTTGATTATTTATTTAATTTTATTATTCTTTTGCAGGTTGCCATCAAGTTCGTGACGAAGACAATGTTGGACCGGTATATCACAGTTGTAAGTTTACAGTGCACATAATGCATATATTTAAATGCAGATAGTCTTAAATATAAGTGAATTTTGGCATTGAAAGATACCTAACCTTTTGTTAAATTTTTCTCCAGCCTGGGGTTTCCAAACCACTGCCTATAGAGGTGGCCCTAAACCTGCAGCTGAATCAAGCTCCATTAAGCCCCTACATTGTGCACATGATCGACTGGTTTGATGAGGAACATCAGTACATCCTCATCATGGAGTATCCGCAACCCTGCGAGAACTTTCTCAAGTTTATCACTCGCAAAATCAAACTGAGTGAATCTCTGGCACGAGGCCTGTTGTACCAAGTGGTGCTCGGAGCCAAGCACTGTCTTGACAGAGGTGTCTTCCATCAAGACTTTAAGTTAAACAACTTTCTGATCAACAAAGACACACAACAAGTCAAGCTGATAGACTTTGGCTGTGGGGATTTCATCAAAGGTGTCAATCAGGAAGGATTTACTGGTGAGTTTTAATGTTACCTTTGCTATAATGAGATGTCTTGATGTGATGAGTAAAAGCTGACATTTGGATTGGTAAATCCAAAATGGAAATGTTTGCTCAACCTAAATTTGTCTTGCTTTTTACCAAACAGGAGGATGCTGCCCACCAGAGGATGCTGTGGCCTTGAATGTAGCAGAGCCAGAAACGGTGTGGTCTCTGGCCTTTGTGCTGTACAGAGCGGTCTGCAGTGGTCATCCCTTTGGAACATTTGCAGATACAAAATATGGCCATCCAATATTTGAATCTGGCATATCCAGAGGTGAGCTACCAAAAACACAATTGCAGTAATACTGTTAAACACTGTCTCAGCGCAGTCATTTTCATAATACATGCTACATATTTCAGTTTTCAAACATGACACTGTATGTCACATGGAGATAACGATTATGCATAACTAACCAGCACTCTTCTGAACATTTGCAGAGTTCCAGGATTTGATCACACGGTGCCTGATACAAGATCCAGCCAAGAGATCCACTATAGAAGAGATGTTACAGCACGAGTGGTTTCATCAGGGACAACAGCACCTCAGAAATTAGGTATCTTTGGAGATAAAGCAGATGATGATACAAAATACTTTTTTTTCCAAGTGCAAACATGGTATCATCACATTTTTCTTTACATTTATTTATTCTGCAGGTTCTCCAGATCAGGTGGAAAAACCAGCAGAAAGAAGAAAAAGTCCAAAAAACAGAAGAAAAAACAGCAGAAAGAAGAAAAAGTCCAAAAAACAGAAGAAAAAACAGCAGAAAGAAGAAAAAGTCCAAAAAACAGAAGAAAAAACAGCAGAAAGAAGAAAAAGATCAAAAAACAGAAGAAAAAACAGCAGAAAGAAAAAGATCAAAAAACAGAAGAAAAACCAGCAGAAAGAAGAAAAAGTCCAAAAAACAAGAAAAAACAGCAGAAAGAAGAAAAAGTCCAAAAAGCAGAAGAAAAACCAGCAGAAAGAAGAAAAAGTCCAAAAAACAAGAAAAAACAGCAGAAAGAAGAAAAAGTCCAAAAAACAGAAGAAAAAACAGCATAAAGAAGAAAAAGATAAAAAAAACAAAAGAAAAAACAGCAAAAAGAAGAAAAAGTCCAAAAAACAGAAGAAAAAACAGCAGAAAGAAGAAAAAGTCCAAAAAACAGAAGAAAAACCAGCAGAAAGAAGAAAAAGTCCAAAAAACAGAAGAAAACCCAGCAGAAAGAAGAAAAAGTGCATTTAAGGAGCAAAGATAGTTAGATAATCCCTGCAAAATGCAAATTGCAAATTATGTTGATTATATTGCTTCCATGGTTCAATGAGAATGTCAAGCTACGAGAATACTTTTGTGTGCACAAAAAAAAAAAATAAAGACTTTGTTCAACAGTTTCTTCTCCTCTTTGTTATTAGTTGTCATCACTAACATTTCATGTTTTGTCTGGTCAACTTCAATTCATTGTAAATATACATCCTTCCTTGTCATTCATACTTGTCATTCTGGGCTTGGTTGCATCTGGGATGGACCATCATGTGCTGGGTTCAAAATCATTATTTCAGGTATTTTTGGGAGAAATGGATGCCGTGTGCTCTGGACCAAAGAAGAAAAGGGGAAGCGTATTCATTCTTTTTGAGGGAAGCGTATTGCATATTTCAACAAGACAATGCAAAATCATATTCTGCACACATTACAAAATCCTGGCTGTCTGCAGTCCTGACCTGTCTCCAATAGAGAATGTGTGGCACATTTTAAAGCACAAAAAGCAACAACGAAGACCCTGTACTGTTGCCAACCTTAAGACTTGTTTGCAGGAAGAATGGGACAAAATTACACCTAACAGACTTCAGTGACACTTTGTGTCGTCAGTTCCTAAAGGTCTTTTAAGTGTTGTGAAAAGGAAAGGCAACATTACAAAGTGGTAAATGCTTTACTGTTCTGACTTTTTAAAAATGTTTTGGGAGAAGAACAAAATTTGAATACGTGTTTATTATTATTTTTTTATCACATGGAACACTTTAATTAATGTCTTTTGTATTGCCTACAATAAGATAAAACTCAAAGTAAAATTATTAAAAAAATATTTTAAAATTTTAATTATTAAAAAAAAAGTCAGTGACAAATAACTCATCTTTATTTCAATAGCGCTTTTACAATGTAGATTGTGTCAACGCAGCTTAACATCATAGTAAATTGAAACGATGTCAGTTCAGTTTTAAGAGTTTAAGTTAAGTTTAGTTCAGTTCAGTTCAGTGTGGTTTAATTTTCGTAGCTAAGAGTTCAAACACTGATAAGCAAGTCCATACATGCGCAGCTACACAAATCCCGAATCATGCAAGCCAGTGGCGACAGCAGCGTGGAACAAACTTCACCACTCGACGAAAGTGAAGGGGGAAAAAAAAAAAAACTCGAGAGAAACCAGTCTCAGTAGGGCAAGACCATCTCTCCTCTGGCCAAACTTCTTTTCCAGAGCTGCAGTCTATGTGCCGGAGGCTGGAGAAAGCTGGACATCCATCGTGGAGAAGCGGCAGGAGGAGAGGTCACCACCTGGTGTACAGACTGGCCCTTCAGGATCAATGTGAAGACTCGCCTGTCACTGGGTACTTACAGAAATCAGTCTCATGCTCACCACTTCTCCATGACCACCACAGCAGCTGCTCAGGACAAGGCCTGGTCCAGGATTATAAAAACCTCGGGAATAATAAAAACAGACTAACATAAGTGAAGATGCTTTACAAATTATAATGTCTTTTGGGAAGTGTTCCCAGCTTCGGTTGCCTTAACAATGCAGACTAACAATCCTTTAGAGGATTTCGACTTTGTAAACATTTGTGGGGTTTTTTATGTATTATATTTATGCTAATGTAAAGAGTTGTGTCTTTAATCTAGTTTTAAATTGACAGAGTTTGTCTGCTTCCCTAACTGTGCAAGGAAGGCTGTTCCGGAGTTTAGGTGCCAGATATGAGAAATATCTACCGCCTACAGTTGATTTTGATATTCTGGGAATAATCATTTGTCCAGAATTACCGTAGTGGACGTGAGGGTATAAAGATGGACGCAATAGCATAATGACTGTATCTAGTAACATAGCTAGCAACATGGAGCAATGAAGTCGTGTTTAGGAAATAATAAACAACTTCTTTTCATTAATTATAGTTAGCCTATATATAAATTGAATGTACCTATATTTAAAAGAAGACTAAAAAGAGAAAGAAAAAGGAGGGGGAAATATTCATTTACACTAGTAAAATAGCAGATTTTTCAGTCTATTAAAAAAAGAAATTATTTTAAAATATACAGCAGCAGTACTTGTTTTGTCCAGCAGAGAGCGTATTAACATATTTTTCAAAACCAGTGTCTAACTGTCCAAGTGGAATCCTTTTCATTGTTTACCAAATTCTTTTTTGCATCATGTCTTTTCCTGAGGTTGCACCGTTGACTATATATTATGTAATGTAATGACTATTTATTATATTACTTACTTGAATTAAGTATCTATCTGACTCTTTTGTAATACTACTTTAGTTTTCTGCTGCATCTCTAACCATTGTGAAAAATTACTTGTGCAGAAATATTTGCATAATGAACATTTCAGAATGTTCTACAATAACACTAGTATGGACTGGATTACTTCAAGCTTTACCACCATTGTGTAGGACACAAGCGCAAAGCTGGGTCTAATGTTCAATATTTATTTTGCAGATCTACTTATTTTATGTCATTATTAAAATGTGAGTGCAATTAATAAAGGGCAATTCTGGAATGTGGAATTTGTTTGGTAAATGGAATGATGTGTGAGTACTCAATTAGCCTTAACTTAAATCACATGTGGGAATAAATAAATAATTAGGGAAATTATATATTTTTTTAAAATGCACACTTTTTATGTAAAATAATTTCAGAGAAAGTTGATTTTACACAAAAAATGATCTGATCACCTAGTCATGACAGCATATGTTTTTAGTTCATTGTAACGTATTAAACTAAGTAATTATGTTCTAACGTAACTTTATGAGTTATGCAAGACTGTTTAAGTCAGTTTAACAACATATAACTTTAATGGACTTTAATTTGATTCAGCTTAAAAAATTAAGGCAACCAGGATTTTTTTACAGTGTAACTAATGAAATTAAAAATGTACTTTTTATAATTAGACAAAGTTGTCAAATAACTTTGGCTGCAGTTTGCTCAGAACAATAGTGAAAACGGGGTAAAGGGACTGTCCATCCAAAAACTCTAATTCTATTATCTATTACACACCCTCCAGACATGTATGTGTTAATTTATTCAACATTATATTTAGCCTTTCCCCCTTGTCTGATAACATGATAACATGTTTGGGAGTACAATTTTATAAAAACAAAATAAATCATTGCTGTGTTTTCCTTTTGAAAGTGAAAGCTGATGCAAGAAAAATTGAGTTATTAAGTTTTAATATTATTTAAAAATATTTTATTGTGGTATTTATGTAGTTTTAAGGATGTTTTAACCACAAAAGTGCTCAGCATAAATGAGCACCCCTCACAGATCTCTCTTTTAAATTAATAATTTCTATAGGATGATTTACAATAACTTATTTATTATTCATATAACTTATGATAATGATCTCCAAATAAGTACATCTAAATTAATATGTTGGAAACAAAATAGTAGATAAAATTTTAATAAACAGAAAAAATCAAGAGAAAGATATATATTTTACAATAACTCATATAGCATTTTGAATTTAAATGTATGATCTTTCTATTACTAAAGGTACTTAGGAATAAACTTCCTACTATTCCTTATTTTAATGGATATAACTGTGTAATAAAAGTCTTTTGTTTATAATATTTACTATATTCACTGAGAAATAGATGAAAATGTTCATTTTCAAAAGGGGGTTTACTTATAAATATACATATATACACACAAGGCTGCACAGTAGCGCAGAGCGTAGTAGCAGGTTTGCCTCACAGCAAAAAGGTCGCTGGTTCAACCCTCGGCTGGGTCAGTTGGCGTTTCTATGTGGAGTTTGCATGTTCCCCCTGTGTTCCTGTAGGTTTCCTCCAGATGCTCCAGTTTTTCCCACAAGTCATGTGGTGTAGGTGAATTAGGTAGGCTAAATTGTCTGTGGTGTGTGTGTGTGTGTGTGTGTGAGTGTGTGTGTGTGTGTGTGTGTGTGTGTGTGTGTGTGTGTGTGTGTGTGTGTGTGTGTGTGTGTGTGTGTGTGTGTGTGTGTGTGTGTGTATGAATATTTCCTAGCGATGGGTTGCAGTTGATAGGGCATCCATTGCATAAAACATATACTGGATACGTAAACACAGGAAAAACATGCAAACTCCACAAAGAAACAGCAAATAACCCAGCCAGGTGCAAACCAGCAACCTTCTTGCTGTGGGGCCACAGCAATACCCTTAGCGCTACCCTTAATTATGTTTTGTGCACTCTTTATTAGTACTTATACTAATACAAAGCTGTTAGGTTTTCTTAACGCATAGAATTTAAACAAAATAGCACAGGTTCTTTCCTCCACAAGGCATCATATGGAAGCTCTCAGCATCACAGAGCTCACTGGCCTGTATAATCTTCAGTCAATCAGGGTCTGCCAGAAGGGCTGCAGTGCGACATCTTCACCCAGACTGTTCAGTGTTCTGTACTTACAAAACTCGGCCAAGCAGCTCTGACCCACTTCCCTCTTTCCTCTTTCCTTCCTCCTGCACACTCCTTTCCCACGGGAGCAGACACCTATTTTAAATGTCTTAGTTCTCAGTAATGCGTTTGCAACATCATCGACTCCCTCCCCTTTCCTCTGCTTGTGTGTTTTTATTTTTTGTGCCATTCTATCTTTATTCTGCTCTTGGACTCTGATCTCTCAGCAGATCCCCTCCTCCTTCTCAGCAGGTTTATAGGGCATGACAAACACAGTCACCTCAATGTGCTCTTTGTAGCTTCAGCTCACATCTAATTGAATTAATCAGGAGTATTTATGTGTGTGTTTCTCTCTCTCTCTTTCTCTCTCTCTCTCTCTCTCTCTCTCTCTCTCTCTCTCTCTCTCTCTCTCTTTCTCTCTCTCTACCATGTGTTCCTCTACATTGTGGAGACTAAATGTCCCCACAAGTATAGCAATACCAGTAAATTGTGACCTAGATGGGGCATTTTCTTTGGTCCCTATGAGGAAAACACAATGTAAAAATGCAGATTGTTTGATGTGAGAGTTGGGTTGTGGATTGAATATGCAGTTTTTACAGTATAAATATCATTACATCTATGGGGCGTCCCAATAAGCTTAGCTGGATGTGTGTATATCTTGTATTCCTTATGATAAGAGGACCAAATGTCCCCACAAGTATAGCAATATTAGTAGATTTTGATCTTTCGGATACAATATTTTGGTTATAAATGGTTTGTTCTGAAATTGTAAAAATACAGATTGGTTGCTGTGACGGTTGGGGTAAGGAAATAGTTGTATACGTTTGTATATAAAAATCATTACATCTATTCAATTCATGTTTATTTCTATAGTGCTTTTACAATGTAGATTGTGTCAAAGCAGCTTAACATAGAAGTTCTAGTAAATAGAAACTGAGTCAGTCCAGTTCTTGGAGTTTAAGTTCAGTTTAGTGTAGTTCAGTGTGGTTTAATTTACACTGCTGAAAGTCCAAACTCACCAAATTCATCGATGCGCAGATCCACAAGTCCCAAACCAAGCAAGCCAGTGGCAACAGTGATGTGGAATAAAATTTCCCCAATTGATGAAAGGTGAAGGGAAAAGAGTCGAGAGAAGCCAGGCTCAGTTGGGCCATTTCTCCTCTGACCAAACTTCTTGTGCAGAGCTCCAGTCTAGGTGCCGGAGGCTGGAGACCGCTGAATGTCCAACGTAGAGAAGCTCCAGTTGTGAGTAGGTCACCGACGAGTGTTCAGGCCGGCCCACAGGATCAATGTGAAGACTCGTTTGTCACTGGGTCTTTAAGGGAATCAGTCTCATGCCCTCCGCTTCTCCATGACCACCACAGCATCAGCTCAGGATACGACCTGTTCCAGGATTATGGATACCATGGCATCATCTCTTCACAGGACTCGGATCACATCAATAATCTCTAGAGATCTCGGAATGAGTATACCAATGTGGAAATATATAGAGAATAAAGAAAATAATTAGCACAGCAGCTGTTTATGGTGTATTTAAACACAAGATCCAAAAATGAAGTGCTATAAATGAAAATTGTACTTTTATAAACAGACATAGAAACAAACAGGTAAAGCATATGAGTATTCCTAACAAAATGTCGGGTGCAATAAGACAGGAGGAGTGTGTCCTACAGGTGGTTTGTCAAGCCCACTCGTCTGCATGGAGCACACTCGTGCAGCACACCATTATGTAATGCATTGTGTGTATGCTTTACTAAAAAGATCTTTAATCCAGTTTTGAACTGAGAGAGTGTGTCTGAACCTCAGACATTATCAGGAAGGCTATTCCAGAGTTTAGGAACCATGAATCAAAGGCTCGACCTCTTTTAGTAGACTTTGCTATTATGGGTACTACTAGAAGCCCTGAGTTTTGAGACACAGTCACTGTCTTTCTCCTCTCTGTGTGTGTGTTTGTTTTGCCTCTGTGAAAATCAGCGCGTGCCCAAACCGACACTCCCATTTTTATGCAAATTTTTACAGACCTTCCCTCTTTTGTTCCTCCTAAGCAGAGCTGGACATGCCCACTTTCCTGACTTTTCCAAAGTAGATGTGTGAAAAAACCCTGCTAAAACAGGGGGGCTTCATGGCTTTTGGATTGTAGCGAGACAGAAGGTTGGTTTGATAAACAGGAGCTAAATTATTTAAAGCTTTATAGGTAAGAATCAATATTTAATAATCAATATGAAACTTAACAGCAAGCCAATGTAAGGAGGATAAAATTGAGATGAAATGATCACATTTTCTAGACCTGGTAAGAACATCAATGGGAAGTCCACATATAGACAGCTGTGTGTGTGAGTGTGTGTGTCTGGTATTCCTTATGATATGAGTACCAAATGTAGCAATGCCTATGGTGGCAGAGAGAGAGCTTAACGTGCTGCAATTTAAGAAAACATTTTCAATTACAAAAAAACGAAGCAAATTAAGAAAAGGTTTGACAGCACACATGCTGCAAATTGTCACAACACAAACACATTTTTCAAAAACGTGCTGCATTTAGTCAACGCAAACAAGTAATAAAACGTGCTGCATTTTTTCACAACACAATGGAAATGTTTCAAGGAGACCTGAAAACATGATTGACCCGGCTATTTAGGTTATAGTTATTTAGGCCAATGAATACTAAAGACACAAGAATCAAGATATTAAAATAAACAAACAAAAACTCACCTTTTAAAGATCACCTACAACTTCATTGAGCAATAGTCACGACACAGCGGCGTCTGTCACGTTTTTGGGTCCTGTTTTTTGGGGGATAGAATATACAGTTTACACCATATCATTTATGTATTTAGGATTCCTTATAAAGATAGCTAGACAAGTGTTTTTGTGTGTGTAAGGACACAAATTTGTATAATTACATGTTTATGAGGTATTACAAGCTGAGGTGGTTTATGTGGACATGTCCTTTGTCCTCATATTTTCAAACTGTTACACAATCTTAACATTTCTGTAAATGTTTAGAGCTAGGGTTAAGGTATGGCGATATAATAAGTGGATTTTAAAGTAGCCAATGTAAAAAAACAAGTGTGTTTATGGTTGTGGTTTATGTTTATGGTGTTTTAACCCAAAGAACAAAAAGAGCCTTTAAGCTGGTTGATGTGGAGTTTTCTTCTTGACTGGCTTATTTAAATGTGAGATGTTGATATGCACGTGCCCATGTCTTATATTTGCGCACCTAATTACTGAATAAAAGATGAGCCTTTTCCTGCAGTGCTCTTCATACTGTTTTTAATTAAATGCCTCGTTTGACTGTGCGTTATTCTCATAGGTCATTTCCCCTACACGGCCTCCCTTCAGGAGCGCTAATAATTAAACATTATTCAGATTGGATTAGTCAGATGCATCTTTTGTGTCTTAGTGAGACCTGAACGCAGATCTTTCTCGCCCTGTGGCCGTTGCTCTAAAATAAAGTACAGCAACTCCCTCATTTCAAGGAGCCTTTTAACCATTGTTTTGCAATTACTATTTATTTCCCTGTCCCTGTAGCTCCAGGGATTTGTGATGCAGCTCTGTCTCTGTCCCGGAGCAAGCGGTGACCTCTGAGGTTTTGTTTGCAGTGATGCAGCCCGACTCTTTATAAGTTTAGCAACCCTAGGTTTGGCCTAGGGGTTGAAGGGTGAGACAGAGCCATTAAGAAGTTGTCCCTGATTTAATGGAGATTGTTAAAGTGAGCTTTTTTAAAGGCCAGATGACAGGAGATATCCGGGAAATTGACCCACAGGATAGCCTCGCTTAAGCTGTCACATTTGATAGCGGGCAGAACAAACGCACTGTTAGCACACTGATGAGATACTGTGCTGCTTTGCACTGAGATTTTACACAAAAAAAATAGTATAATAGAAAGAAGTAATACTAAAAATAATAATATTCTATTTAATGTATAATTTTTATTTATTTCAGACAGATTTTAAGTTCTCTCTAATAATCAGTTTATTATAATATAATATAATATAATATAATATAATATAATATAATATAATATAATATAATATAATATAATATAATATTCATTTTTTCCAATATACGCTCACTGGCCACTTTATTAGGTACACCTGTCCAACTGCTTGTTAACGCAAATTTCTAACCACCCAATCACATGGCTGCAACTCTATGCGTTTAGGCATGTAGACATGGTCAAGACGATCTGCTGCCATTCAAACTGAGCATCAGGAAAGAAAGGTGATTTAAGTGACTTTGAACAAGGCATAGTTGTTGGTGCCAGACGGGTTGGTCTGAGTATTTCAGAAACTGCTGATCTAATGGAATTTTCACGCATAACCATCTCTAGGGTTTACAGAGAAAGGTCTAAAAAAAAAAAAAAAAGGAGAAAATATCCAGTAAGACCTCAGTTCTGTGGGCGCAAATGCCTTGTTGATGCCAGAGGTCAGAGGAGAATGGCCAGACTAGTTCGAGCTGAGCATCAGTAACTCAAATAACCACTCGTTACAACAGAGGTAGAAGAGCATCTCTGAGGGCACAACACATCCAACCTTGAGGCGAATGGGCTACAGCAGCGGCTAAGAACAGGAAGCTGAGGTTACTATTCGCACAGGATTACCAAATTTGGAAAATCTGGTCTGTTGCAGCATTCGGATGGTAGGGTCAGAAATTGACCTCAACAACATAAAAACATGGATCCATCGTGCCTGCTTTCAACGGTTTAGGCTGGTGCTGGTGGTGTAATGGTGTGTAGGATATTTTCTTGGCACACTTTGGGCCCATTAGTACCAGCTGAGCATCGTGGCAACACCACAGCCTACTCGAGTATTGCTGCTGACCATGTCCATCCCTTTATGACCACAATGTACCCATCTTATGATGGCCAACAGGAAAACACACCATCTAATAAAGCGCGAACCATCTCAGACTGGTTTCTTGAACAATGAGTTCATTGTACTTAAATGGCCTCCACAGTCACCAGATCAAATAGAGCACATTTGGGATGTGGTGGAACAGGAGATTTGCATCATGGATGTGCAGCCGACAAATCTGCTGCAACTGCGTAATACTATCATGTCAATATAGACCAAAATCTCTGAGGAATAATCCCAGTACCTTGTTGAATCTATGCTACAAAGGATTAAGATAGTTCAAAGACAAAAGGGGTCCAACCCGGTACTAGGAAGATGTACCTAATAAAGCTTATTAGGATAAATGCTGATGGAAAATAATACAAGTAAATACAAAAAAATGGGTTAAATGAACAACTATTATCCCAATGCAAAATACATTATATCCCAAAATAATACATTTAAAACTTGTCATATTCTGATTCAACATTTTGGTCTGCCTATAGTAATGCTTTATAATGAGTTTGACAGATAATGCATACACTACCTGCTCAGAATTCCTTACGATTTGATATCACATGACATTTTATACCACCAAACACTAGTCAATGTCAGATCCACAAGTAAATATAGGAAATCACAACATGTCTGAACGCACAATACGTCGAACTTGAGGCGAATGGGCTATACCAGCAGACCAGACTACTACACCGGGTGCCACTCCTGTCAGCTAAAAACAGAAAACCGAGCCTACAGTTTGCGCAGACTCACCAAAATTGGACAATAGAAGATTGAAAAAAAATTGTCTGGTCTGATGAGTCTCGATTTCTGCTGTGACATCCGGATAGTAGGGTCAGAATTTGACCTCAACAACATAAAGGTGTAAATCCAGCCTGCCTTGTATCAACGGTTCAGGCTACTGGTGGTGGTGTGGCACACTTTGGGCCCATTAGTACCAATTGAGCATTTTGTCAGCATATCCTAAACCAATAGAGCATCTTTGGGATGTGGTGAAACAGGAAATTTGCATCATGGATATGCAGCCAACAAATCTTGAATCTATGAAACAGTACCTTGTTGAATCTATACCACAAAGTATGAAGGCAAAAGGGGGTCCAACCCGGTACTAGTAAGGCGTACCTATTAAAGTGGCCGGTCAGTGTAGGCCCACAGATCTGATAAATGCTGCCAGTATGAAAGCATAACACAAGCTGTTGGAATAAATCTCTGAAGTGTCACTTTGTACTAAATAATAGAGGTAAATTAATTATTTCCATCTTCATTCTTTCATCTGTGGGTCCAGATATGTAGCAGGTTAGTGAATTTGCATTATAATGTCTATCATGCTTGAATCAATGTACTGTAAACAGTTGTTTAAAAAAACCTAACCACCAGTTTAGTTTGTATAATAATTTTTTTTTGTTACATTAAAAGGTAATTGCATGTGCAAGTGGTTACTTTACCTTTTTTTGGCAGTATTATCCTCATATACTTCAAATAAAGGCAGCAAACTGTAACCTTCAGGACTCTCAGTAGGGAGGAGAGAAACCACAGTCACATCCTTCCTGGAACAATTATGAAAAAGAGAGAGAGAGTATGAACAATTAGCCAGCTGGGTATTATAAAACAAAGCAAGTAATGCTATGCTAATTAGCTCAACATCATGTAATCTTTTTTTAGTATTTGCTAATGATTCGTTAATTAGTCTGACTTTTTAATGCTGCAAATCAAGAGTGATTAATTTGAACATATTACAGTATTTAAGAAACTTCATCACAGAGCTGCAGAGCGTGGATGTAATTCAGCTTAACCTGTTTTACGTATTGTTTACACAATGCAGTAAATGAACTATAAGCACTTCCAAAAAACAAAACAAAAAAAAACATAATACAATTCCTTTGAATAGTTCAAAATTTTCTGCTTTTTATGTTTATAATGTTCTGAAAACAAAGTTGTAACTAGTAGGTAGTTTAGATATTCCAACAATTGCTGCGTCCCAATTCGCATACTATCTGTGCTAAATAGTGTTCGAAAATAGAGCTAGATATTAAAGGGCACCTATGGTTTCAAGCTGTTTGGACAGACGTGTGTAGGTATAGTGCAGGGGGGCCAACCCTGTTCCTGGAGAGCCACCTTCCTGTGGTGTTTAGGTCCTAATTAATTGGTTCAGGTGTGTTTGATATGGGTAACAACTGAAATCTGCAGGAAGGTGGCTCTCCAGGAATAGGGTTGGCCACCCCTGGCATAGTGTATAGACCTTTTTCTTGGAACACAAATTTACCCATTATGCTTTGCGTGTATGCGCAAGGAGAATGCTAAGCACTTCCGGTCGGCAGCTGATGCGTGCATTTTCCCCTCGTTGTCAGACTGCATCTTCTGCCGTTTAAATGAAGCCTCGTCATCGCTAAAGTCAACAGATTGTCTTTCTTTCAAATATATAACCAGCCCAAACAAATGTAGTCCACCAAAATGTTTGACACACACAAGTAGCCTACTGTACTTTCCCACTAACACACTGATTTAATAAGTGTGACAAAGTGAAAATAAGGTGACATTTTGAAATGACAGAAAAACACAAACCGTGGTAAATACTACACACGAAATGAAACATAAACGGCTCACGATTAGAATAAACAGCAAATCAGCCAGCACAGTATCAATAAAGGACTTTTATTGGTCATTTTTGTAAATTGCATGACTTACATACCTGTTAATTTTCATGCCAGTAATCTGGTGTGCTCTATAATGCAGTGAACTATTGCGTGTGTGTTGAAGAGCTGCTGAGCTAACAGTTGACAGGTCGGGAACACACACACACTTTGTGGCCGCAGACACATGAACAAGGAGAACGTTTTTATCTCGCTCGAGAACCACATCTGACAGGCGTTAACACATACTCTTCAAAGTTGTGTTTCACAAAAACACTCCGTAATCCTTTAAAAACGCTATTGTAACCCATTTTCGGAGCGCAAATTACCAGTTGTAAACACTGTAAACGGAAGTTCTTAGCATTCTACCGGAAGACGCTGGTCACTATGACGCCCTCCATGCAGCAGCCAAGAAAAAGGTCTATAGACCGTCATATTGGGGTGATCTAAACACACCCAGTCCTTTTTTTTTTTAATTAACAACAAAACGGTGGACCAATTGAGGCAGTTTTTAGATCGACCGCAACTTGACGTAGGAGTGCAGTCCCCCCGACTACGTTCCCCATATTCAGCGTGTGAGTCAAAGCGATGTCGCTAAAGGAACACCCTTGCTATTTTTAGATGTAGGGCTCATTGGGCTCAACACAAGATCAATATTCTCCACATTATTGATTTAATCGGAATTATTGTTTGTAACTTCAGGTAGGTTTACAAACATGTGTACTTTCCATTGCGTCTACCTTAAACTTCCGCCGTTTTCATTTCTCGCAGTCACAGAAGCTTCCTGTGATCTTAACTAGGTGCAGCTGGAAAGTGCAAGCGAGTTGCCTCAGGTGCATGGCCCTCAAATAACTTGCCTGCAGGTCGCACATCAGAAGAGTCGCGAAATGCATTTTAGAATTCTAAACATAGGTTTTTATCAGGGTACACACAACGGCGCTTCGGACAGCCGCCGACTTGAAGCGCCATTGTGTATACTCTGATAGAAATATATGTTTAGAATTCTAAAATGCATGGTGCGACCCTGCGCTTCTGGTGTGCGACCTGCATGCAAGTTTACACAGGGTACACACAACGACGCTTCAAGTCGGCGGCTGTCTGCGGCGCCCAGCCACAATTCGAGACACTTCATATTTCTGCCGCGCCACAGAGCTCCATCAGAATAATTTTAATTTTAAATAACATGCGAATGTGTGTGTCTGGTGTAATATTTAATGCTTCGTGTTTATTCTCCACCAATAAACTATGTAGCAAATTAATAATAATGTAGATTAACTTTGCAAGCACTACATTAATAATCTGTAACAAATTACATTGTAGATTAGAGTGCTCGCATATCTACACCATTATTACTGTAATAAATTAGCTCAAGGTTATTCTTCCCGCGCCTTTTCCACCGTTATAATGTTGCGAGTTATGATTTAGATTACAGTGCTTGCGTATCTTCTGGACCATTATACATATAGCAGACTAGCTTAACGGGAGGAAGATTCATTTGAACAGGGCTTCAATTGAATCGACTCTTTAGATCCGAACAAACGAATCGTCCAGCGATGCTATCAAAATAAAACCCATTAAGTTTGAGCAGGGTAACAAGATCGAAATTTAAGACAATAGATTCATAAATATACACAGGCGCCTCTCTTTATACAAAATTAAACTTTGACTAATCTAACAGAAACTAACACCTAAAACAAACACACATTCACACAAGGAAAGTAAAGAAGGTAAAGTAAGAGGTTGAGAGGATGTAATGATGGGAGAACCTCAGAGTTTGTAAGAGCAAACGAAGCGAACCAAACATAATCAAATTCACCCTTCTATTTTCTTTAAAGGGTTGAATTTAGTTCACACTAGTTTAGATGTTGGAAGAAAGTGGATACTTGCGGTCTGTCCGTGATGTCAGAGGCTCCCGTTGTTGAGCACGTGGTTCGGCTGGTTGTTCCTTGTTCCTCGTGAGACTTGGAGTGGGGTGGAGTCGGTAGTTTCAAGTTTGAAGCGGCAAAGGGGCTAGTCGTGAGGACTATTGATTTGCAACACACTAAACCTAACTAGACTCTCGATAGAAAAATAACAAAATGAAGGGGATGTGAAATGTCCGAGCTGTGCGATTAACCCTTTCCATCTGGGTCTCCGCCTGCTTTCTTGGAGGTTTCTCTGCTTAGGTCTCGTTCTTAGGTTGTTGCAGATGAAGAGGTTTCAGAGAAGAGAGTTGAGAGAAGAGTTCTTTCTGAAGAAGTTGCAGCGAGTTTGAAGAGGTTGAAGAGCTTGAAAACGTTGCAGGGCATTTTAGAACCGAGCTTCAGAGCAGCGTGTTTCAAGAGCATGAGTAGTGAGGGTTTCAGAACAGAGAGGGGTTCAAGAGCTTCAGGGCAGAGAGTAGGCGTTGCTTTGGTCCCAAGCTTATATAGAGCAGGTTCGGATCCACCCTCCATGGAAAGTTGACCAATTAGAAACTAACTACCTTGGAACATTGGTTTATGGTGCTTTGTTCGAGGCAGAGGAATTTACATAGGCAAATTTTATGCAAATCAGGGCAGAAATGTTAAAGTCTCTTAAAATGTTAATATGTTGCACTCATATTAACATAAAATGTCAACGATCAATTAGTACAGCAAGTAAGCTTTACGAAAAGTCTAAACACGAACAGTATAAGAGCTTGTTTAGCTTCGGTACAGTTAAACATTATATACAGAAGTATTCAAATCAAAATGTTAATACAAGAGCAGGGGAAACGTTGCAAAACACATGATTACACATAAAGAGAGTAAAGTTTACATTAAAATATCACTCTTAAGCAAGGAGCTTAAAAAGTCCTAAACCGTTCTTTGTTCAGTGCTGCATGGCACATTCCTTTTGGGTCGTAAATACCTTGGAATCAGGTTTCGAGTCTTCCCTGGGCAAAAGTTGGCTTGGTTGTGGAATAAAAGCTAAATAATTGTGTGTCTGGTCAGCCATTTTTGTTTTGCCGTGTGGATCCTCTGAGCTGTGCATCCGGTGCCTCAGTCAAAGTTAATCCAGTGTGCCTGGTTATTAGTCTTGGTGTAAAAGCTCGGAACTTTTAACTAGCACACAGTTGGCTGTAAAACTATACAAAGACAACTGATTTTGTACTCTTTGCTAGGTCTGTGTCTGAGTCTTACATGTACGACTGAATGCTGATCCTCTCACTCATGTTGCTTCTTTCTGTCTGCCTGTCTGTTGCCAAACAGTGGGGGAGCTCTTGGCTCCCCCTTGTTATGTTGGGCGGGAAGTTGAAACTAATTTTCATGTAAAGCAACACACCCCTAAAACAGCGAGTTGTGTACACGCACCCAAAATAACACTTTTAACACATTGTAATAAAAATATCTGAACTGTGTTTTGAACTGAACCTAAACTAGCAAACTCAGAATAACCACAATAATAATATTTAATCTTAAAAAAGGGGTAAACTATGTGCCCTTTAAAGTTTGAGGACAAACTTCATGGTGGCTTGAAAAAGCTGAGTCTGAAAGTTTGAAGTGGTTTTAAACTGTAAATAACTGAAATAGTTTTTATGAAGTTTGAAACAGATAAGTACATATATGTTAGCATGTTTCTAGTAAAGACTGGCATGTTTCTTGGTAGGCAGTTGCTAGGGTGTTCTGAGTGCTTGCTAAGGTGTTGCTAGGCGGTTGCTAGGTTGTTGCTAAGGTGTTGCTAGGTGGTTGTTAGGGTGTTCTGAGTAATTGCTAAGTGGTTGCTAAGGCGTTGCTAGGTGGTTGCTAAGGTATTGCTAGGCGGTTGCTATGGTATTCTAGATCATTGTTAAGGTGTTGCTAGGTGGTTAGGGTGTTCTGGGTGGTTGCTAAGGCATTGCAAGGTTGTTGCTGAGATGTTGATAGGCGGTTTCTAAGGTGTTGCTAGGGGGTTGATAAAGTTTTCTGAGTGGTTGCTAGGCAGTTGCTAAAATAAATTAGCATGATTCTAGCATGAATTAGCATGTTGTTAGCATGATTATAACATGAATTAGCATGTTACTAGCATGTTTATAGCATAAATGAGTATGTTGTTAGCATGATTCTAGCATAAATTAGCATGTTGTTAGCATGATTCTAGCAAGAATTAGCATGTTGGTAGCATGATTCTAGCATGAATTAGCTTGTTACTAGCATGACTCTGGCATGAATTAACATGTTACTAATGGGTTTCTAGCATAAATTAGCATGTTGTTAGCATGACTTTAGCAATAAATTAGCATGTTATTAACATTATTTAAGCATGAATTAGCATGTTACTAGCTTGTTATTAGCATGATTCTAGCATAATTAACATGTTACTAGCATAATTCTAGCATGAATTAACATGTTACTAGCGTGTTTCTAGCATAAATTAGCATGTTGTTAACATAATTTTAGCAATGAATTAGCATGATTTGAGCATGAATTAGCTCGTTAATAGCATTTTTAGCATGAATTAGCATGTTACTAGCATGATTCCAGCATGAATTATCATGTTACTAGCATGATTCTAGTATGAATTAGCATGTTGTTAGCATGCATTAGCATGTTACTAGCATGAATTAATATGTTGCTAGCATGATTCTTGCATGAATTAGCATGTTACTAACATGAATTAGCATGTTGTTAGCATTATTCTAGCATGAGTTAGCATGTTGTTAGCATGATTCTAGCATGAATTAGCATGTTACTAGCATGATTCCAACATGAGTTAGCATTTTGTTGGCATGATTCTAGCATGAATTAGCATGCTGTTAGCATGTTTCTACTGAATTAGCATGTTTTTAGCATGATTCTAACATGTTAGCATGCTTCTAGTGTGTTACTATCATGATTCTAGCATGAATCAGCTTGTTTGTAGCTTGAAAGGCTTAGGGGGAGATTAAAAATAGTCGCAGAAGACGAAGAAGAAGTTTAAGTGAGATAACAGTAGGCTATGTTGGCTTTTCAAGCCATCATAAATAGTATGTCCCAAACCATAGTATGTTGAAAAGAGTATGCCAAAGGTACCTGGATGGTGTACGGTGTCCAGTAAAAATGCAAAGTGTATTAGAAGTGTCCATGCTCTAACCGCTACTACAGAACTACAAATGCGGGTGAAAAGTGTAAACAAACTACCAACATGGCGGACACGCGAGACCACCCATCAAGTAGAGAGGCTTCGGTAAACATATTTGAATGACTGTTAATTAATATCTAGCCAAGTGGAACATGTTTAAAACACATTTTCGTGTTATATTTCATCTGCAACAACGATGTGAACTTATGTCAAGATATGTTTCGCCATTAACGTCTGAATGCATAATTACCCAAAGACTTGAGGAGATTTCTCTGCATGAAAAACCCGCGAATGGCAGAACATCCCACTGCTGCTTCTCCAATAAGGTAGGAAATAAATATAGAAGAAATATGGATGATTTGTCGAGATGATTTACAGGGGACGTAACTAAGCAACCTAACTTAGCGATCTGTTAACCAAGAAGTAGTAACGCGTTATGTTCCAAAATAGGTCCGTCCCAATACGCATGCATACTTATGCGCTATTCTACGCCATTTTGCAGTATAAATAGTGTAAGTAGTGCGTTTACACTGAAAAAAATAATATTAAGAGCAATTCACGCACTCAACGACCGCTGTTTTGCTCACGTAGCGGATGAGGCGGAGCTATCAGGCGCACGTGTTTGATAACTTCATTTATTTTGGATTGTAAAGGTGAAATTCTCCTATGAGAGTGATTATAGCGCCACCCGATGGAGTATGCGGTAAAACTCACGGCAGGTATTATTTGGTACATTGTTCATTTATTTCAATAATTTGGTAAACCTCAAAAGTCATCTGGGAACGGGTTGAAATTCCGCTTAGTAAAAAAAAACATTAGTGTTACATTTGGGGTGACACTACATACATATACTAAGCTGTTGTGTGTGTAAGTGCATAAGTACATACTGCATGAGTGAATAGTGTATAGTGTGCCATTTGGGAAGCAGCTCAAACTCAAAAGAAATTACTTTTTCTTTACAAAAAAAGTGCATACTTTTAGGGTGTAGTATAAGTATGTGAACTGGGGCGCAGCAAAAGTTTCATGTAAAATGATGCATTTCCTTGGTGAATTTGAATGGCTGCCTAAGAGACAAAATTAAGGCAATGATTCATTTCATAATGTTATTGATGTTACCTTTTGCACCTTCTCAAATCATCTGACACCAAGTAGCAACATTTAAAATTCATTATGCAAACACTGAACTAGTTATCCACAAAACTAATTAACGGCGACGCAGTAGGTAGTGCTGTCGCCTCACAGCAAGAAGGTTGGCTCAGTTGGTGTTTCTGTGTGGAGTTTGCATGTTCTCCCTGCGTTCGCGTGGGTTTCCTCCGGGTGCTCCGGTTTCCCCCACAGTCCAAAGACATGCAGTACAGGTGAATTGGGTAGGCTAAATAGTCCGTAGTCATTCAAGTGTGTGAATGAGTGTGTGTGGATGTTTCCAAGATATGGGTTGCGGCTGGAAGGGCATCCGCTTCCTAAAAACGTGCTGGATAAGTTGGCGGTTCATTCCGCTGTGGCGACCCCAGATTAATAAAGGGACTAAGCTGACAAGAAAATGAATGAATGAAACTAATTAACAACATTTTTTTAAAAGTTATTTGTGTAACAGCAGTTGTTGTCAACAGAAGTGTGAATCAAAGTCTAGTCTATTAAAGACAGGTCAATGCAGGAACAAAACAGGAGCATAGGCGTAATCCGAAAACGTAATCAAAATACAGGCGAGTCGGCGGCTAGATGGCAAAGAATTGAGGAACAAGCCAAGAAACAAGACAGAAAATAAAAACAAGAAAATCCCTTTGTGATGTTCATAAAAGAAACAAAACTCAGCAATGGGGATGTGATAGTGCATGTGATCAGTTCAAAATGATTCTCCAGCTGTGTGTGTGTGTGTAATCAAAGTGAAAGAGGAACCGGTTTGTATGAGGTGCATGCTGGGAGCTGTAGTTTGTAAATGCAGTGTTTATGTAATTCTCCAGTGATCCACAGATCACCTGTGACTGTAACAATATAAATCTCCAACTAAAATATTTCAGGAAAATATTACATAAAAGCAGATATATAACTTTGAACAAACATTATTTAAAATGTTCAAGAAAAATTCATTTGGAACTTTGAGAGAAATTCAGAAGTCTAAAATGAGCTTAGAGAGATAAAATCATCCACAAACAATGCAAAATCATTATGAAAGAGCAGCAAAATCGCGTCTGCTGTCTAAGCATTAAGACACGAATCATGCCAGTTGTGAGGATGAGAGAGAACCGACTCCTTAGGTATTTGAGAGATAATCATTACTCATTTAAGGAGTTACCTGGGGAGGAGAGCAGACTGGTTACACGTTTGTAAATACTTTAAAAGGTCAGCTAACGTCTGTATGATGGAGCTCTGCTAGCGGCTCAGTCCCACAGTGAGAGTGACAGGACAGGCCGTGCTGCTGAAAGGGGCTGTTTAACCAGGTGAGTGAGCAATTATAGACCAGGTGTGCTTCATCTCAATTACACTGCTGTCCAGTCACATAATGAGCAAGCAGCCTGCCCCGGTCAGAAGCTCCAGCAGGAGAATCTGCAAAATCACAGGCCACTGCTGCCGCCTCTCTGGATGGGGTGGAGAAAAGCACTAACTTGACTCTTTTATGCCCTTGAGAAACAGAAGTGCAAGTGATTATCCACATAACTCATTATTCAGTTGTAGAAAATTATTTTTTTTATATACCATTATTTTCACTTTTTGCATATTGCACTTTTCAAAGAACCAATCGCGGCTGTGAATAAAAAATTTTGAGTGAAAACTTTGCCATCGCAGTATGGCTCACCGGCCACATTATTAGGTACACCTTACTAGTAGCGGGTTGGACACCCTTTTGCGTTCAGAACTGCTTTAATCCTTCATGGCATAGATTCAACAAGGTTCTGGAAACATTGCTCAGAGATTTTGCTCCATATTGACATGATAGCATCATTCAGTTTCTGCAGATTTGTTGGCTGCACATCCATGATGTGAATCTCCCAATCCACCACATCCCAAAGGTGCTCTATTGGATTGAGATCTGGTGACTGTGGAGGCCATTTAAGTCAGTGAACTCATTTTCATGTTCAAGAAACCAGTCTGAGATGACACTTTATGACATGGCATGTTATCTTGCTGGAAGTAGCCATCGGAAGATGGGTACACTGTGGTCATAAAGCGATGGACATGGTCAGCAACAATAGTCAGATGGTGTTGACACAATGCTCAATTGGTACTAATGGGCCCAAAGTGTCCCAAGAAAATGTTCCTGTTTTCAGTTTCCTGTTCTTCCCATAGTACTGGCACCCGATGTGATTTGCTTTAAGGTTCTATGAGTTGTGCGTCATTATAACAAATGTTTATTTGAGTTACTGTTGCCTTTCTATCAGCTGGAACCAGTCAATCAACCTTTTGAGACATTTCTGTTTAAAGAAAAGCATATATTTAAAACTTCAACACATCTGATCATGAATTATTCAAACTTTGTGCCATATACCAAATTAAAGCTCAGATACTCCCATTTTTTATGTTCTATGACATATTTGACATAATTCTTAAAGTTTTGTATAAAAGGAATATTTGTTATGATGTAATGGTTTAAAAAGCATTAAAAAATCAAATATCAGTAGAAAATTCTAAAAAATCTGTAAAATAATATACTATAATATACTAATGAATATAAGTTTAAACTCTCAACCTCTTTCTGGGTTATGAGACAATAATGACGTGATATTTATGATAGTTACAGTATGCCAGGGTTCTGGAAAACCTGGAAAAGTCATGGGATTTTGACAAGGCATTGTCCAGGCCTGGAAAAGTTTTGGAAAAATAAATAAACTCAAAATGTTTTGGAAAAGTCATGGAAAGTTGATTTTTTAGATTATCAATTTAAGATGATAATATTGGGTAAATTTCAAATACAATTGCGATGTCTATACCTTCAGGTGACATTCTCTGTGTGAGACAATAAGCAACTTGCAGTTTCAGCTTCACTTCTCTTTCACTTGCATTCATCGTAATTCAAGATACATTTGAGTGTGATGTCCAGAAACAATCTCATCTATCAGAATATCCAGAAACAATCAAACTACAGGGATAAGACAACGTGGGTGTTAAAGGCTAATTTGTGCTAATTCAATAAGTCTTGTGAAGACACAAGCCAACATTTCTAAAAAATTTCACACAAGATATTTTCTAAAAACTATTTTACAGGTATAAAATAAACATAAACTACATAGATTGTCACTTTTTTTTTTGATATGCTATAATAAATTTGAACATACATTTTTTTCTTATTTACCACATGAACGTTACGACATTATATGAAACATTAAGTCATGAATATTTACCTAAAAGTTTTGAAAATTTCATGGAAAAGTCCTGGACTTTTAGTAGTAAATATGTGAACCCTGGTATGCTTTAGCATTTAATAAAGAGTTACACACATATACTAGGCCACAGGTGTCAAACTTTGTTCCAAACTTGATTCCAGGTGTCGTTCCTGGAGGGCCGCAACTCCATACAGTTCTTTTCCAACCCTAATTAAACAGACCTGATCAAACTAATTGAATGCTTTAGGCTTGTTTGATACCTACAGATAGGTGTGTTGAAGCAGGGCTGGAACTAAACTCTGCAGGGCTGCAACCCTCCAGGAATTGAGTTTGACACCCCGGCACTAGGCCTATGATAGCTAGACTTTAATATGGTCTTAAACACTATGATAGTTTTACTATAAATTACTATAGTATTTTTATTTGCAAGCGTTACATTTATTGTATACAAAGACAATCAAATAATATTAATAAATAAATAAATAAGAAAGGCTTTCCTTCAAATTCCTCCCCAGCTCCATCAAAAAATTATTCTACAGAATGAAATATATTTAGTTTTATGTAATTATGGTTACTACTATGGATTAATCACATTTTTTTTATCAAAGTGTTGTGCTTACATGATATAAAGTTAAATCAAAATAATGCCAAAATTTCATTATAATCGTATTATGATTGTGTTTATAAAAATACTCATAGAATGAGATGACATGCTGATTGGCTAAAGTTATAAGACAAATGAGATCAAATAATGTTGCAATGATTATATAAGGCTTTTCAACATCCATTAAAAATGTCTGTAACTCCAACCAATAAAAATCTGGATCTCTGGTATGGTGGGTGGGGATGATGACTAAAGATGATGTTTAAAAAATTCAATTCTGAGGCATATTTCATTGGATAGACCAGCCTTCACTGTTGTCAAGCACCTGAAACTTGAACTGTTCTCCTGGAGAAAATAGACCCTTGCAATTTATATGTCATTGTTAAACACATTTTCCATATCACCATGCAGCTCTATCCTGGGGGTCCAGAAGGATCAACACCATTCATGAACATATATTTTATTTTAAAATAGAATGCTCAAGGACAACTGTTAACATAAGGAATGTGGATGGTTGCATAATCCTGATCTGAGTGGCATATTGGCCCTCTGAATGTATTCCACCCCTGCGCTCCCTCATGATCAAGACCAACGCTCATAACCTTGAGGATTTGTTATTATGATCATGGAAACATTATAGAGCCCAATCTGACACAGTGACCTTGCCAACCACAGCCATTCAGAATCCACACCCCCTTGTCATCAGAGCCACATTAGAAAAGCCCATAACAATCCCTTTCTGCTCACTCACACACACACACACACACACACACACACACACACACACACACACACACACACACACACACACACACACACACACACACACATATTTTCATACTTTATGTTTCCAAGCAACACATGTAACTCACTGCAATAAGATGTGATAAAGGAATTACGCATGTCCTCAAAAAGAAGAAACAGCGTTCTTTATGGAGTTTTCATTTTATAACAGCATGAGAGCAAGTGAGAAGATTCATCCATTATGTTTTAGTTGCTAAAAATGCCAGGATGGCCAGCCTTGCACTGAATCTGTGGACATAGAAAATCAAGCAATTTTCTACAGACCTACTCATTCATTTGCTCACTTTTACAGTGCATCCTTCTCACTTATAAAATTTAGCATATTAATAATTTGGCAAAATCTTTAAATTCCCTTAATTAAAAAAAATAAAACAGAAAACAGGAAATAAAAAACAAACATGGTGGACTAGAACATTAAACTCAGAACTTAGCCACCAGTGAACAATTCACATTAATATGTATTGAGAAACCTATTTTACAGGGGATAAAATAGAAAGAAAGAAAGAAAGAAAGAAAGAAAGAAAGAAAGAAGCTCCGAAATTAAAGAAAGAAAGCTCCTTTAAATGTATTTTACTTTAGTTTATAAGTGCCTGGCTGGTTTGATACTTTTTTTTTTTAATAATTCATTCAGTGTCTTGAAATGTTAAGTCTGTGCTTTACCATTAAGGTTAAAAATCATAGGCAGAACAAAAAAAAAAACAATATTTTTGTTAGTTATGTGCCTGTGCAGGTTCAAACGCTTAATACAGAAATACATAAATAAAAAAAGATTAAAATGTTAAAAAAAACTATTATTTACTACATAGATATTAAATGTCTGGGGGGCTTTTTTCAGTTAATTCATAACAATTTGCATTTTCATTATAATGTTATTATAATTAGCAGTATTATTTATTATTTGCATATTTATATTTGTTTGAATAAAAATAAGTTTAGATTTCTCCATCCGTTGGGCTTTGGAGACGTGCCATATGAGGCATAAGAATAAGAAGTGTGTTTTGATATAACTTTTGACCACACTTCGTTATTATTGTTAATTTATTAGTTTGCTGGAAATTAGAACTGATTTTAGAGATAGTTTTGAAACAAATCTTTGTGATTAACAGACAAAGTTAAATATGTAGGCTAATGGATGTTTTCAGTGAAGTGCAGGAAACATTGTTTCCTTATCCAAGAAAGTACAGGAATAAAATAAAGAGTAAAGAGAAAGATGATGAATGGAGGAGGCTCATTCTTTATCCTTATGCTGCAGATGGTCTGTTTAACTGTGTTCTCGCTAGCTTTCAGTTTTTCCACTCACAAAGTCGGCTACATAAATAGCAAATGTGACATGGCACGACACAACTGACTCTTAAATGGAATGACAGATGAGACTCTGATTGGTTTATTGCATGTAATGCTCAAAACACACCCATAACTCATTAAGAGAGTAAGCACAACCTTGTTAGACCACATAGAGCATATTTTTCGATCCTTAAAATAGTAAAAGTGGATTTGTACGCGGTCTTAAAGGGCACCTATGGTGAAAAATCTACTTTTCAAGCATATTGGACAGACATTTGTGTAGGTATAGTGTATAGACCGTCATATTAACACACCCAGTCCTTTTTTTTTTTCAATTTAATAACATAAAAACGGTGGACCAATTGGAGCGGTTATTAGATTGACCGCAACTTGACGTAGGAGTGTGGTCCCCCCGCCCACCGAATTGATTGACAGGTATGCGTCACCATATCCTCAGTTTGTTGTTTCACGTCAACTATTTTCAGCGTGTGAGTCAAAGCGATGTCACTAAAGGAACACCCTTGCTTTACTTTTAGATGCAAGGTTCATTGGGCTCAACACAAGATCAGCATTCATCACATGATCGGAATTATTGTTTGTAACTTAGTTTGTTTGTAGGTGGGTTTGCAAACTAGTGTACTTTTCATTGTGTCTATCTTTTCAACTTCAGCCGATTGCATTACTCAAGGTTACAGAAGCTCCCTGTGAGTGTGATTTTATCAATGTGCAGCTGTAAAGTGCGAGCGCCTTTGCCTCACGTGAGTGTCGCTCCATGGGAAATAAAATAACAAACTAGCCTGCAGGTCACACACCAGAAGCGCCGCTCGGCGACTTGCAGCATCGCTCCACGCAGCACCATGAGTACTGATCCTCTCATGCTGCTTCTCTCTGTCTGCCTGTTTGTTGCCAATTACAGAGCGGGCGAGCTCTTGGCTCCGTCCCCTTGTTATGTTGGACGGGAAGTTGAAACTAATTTTCATGTGAAGCAACATACCCCTAAAACAGCGAGCTGAGTACACGCCCCTAAATTACACTTTTTAACACATTATAATAAAAACATCTGAAATGTGAATTTAAGCTGAATTTACACTGGTAGCAAAATCTGATGGGTAGCATATTGCGTCTTCTAAATGTGCTACCTACTTTTTGAATGGGAGGTAGGACAATCTGACAAAGTAGGACAAATCACCGCATCTAGAGTTCACCAACTGTAAATTAAACTAGGAATTGTAAATGAATTGTAATTTTGTTGTTTGAAAGCTATGTAAATGGAAAAGAGAACTACTCTCTAGGAATGAGATATAAAAAATACCTCTTTGTCATTATAAGTCAGGACACACAAACCTTGGTCATCACACTTGTCATTGAAACGTGAAATACTTTGACTTAAAGACTTTGACTTACTGTAAGTTCATCCAACATTAATGAGAAGTAAATCACTTCTGTTATTTATTTACTTATTCATTGCTTTTACTAACACTTTATAATTAAAACATTATGCCATATTTGTTTTTAAGATTTCCTATGCTTAATATTATTCCTTTAGCAATGGATTACAGTAATTGTGATTTCAGGACAGTTGTATTACACTAACAAGCTACACTTAAAAAAAAAAACTGTACTAACGCAGAAACTAAAAACATGCTCTTCACGTTACTGCACAAAAAAATAAAGAATAAAAAGCACCCCTCTACTAACCCTTGCGAACATACATACATATAAAAGTGGTAAATCATTTCATGTCTTTTCTGACATATTCCGTTCAATCGTGAGCTTAAGCAGTGAGAAAGGTCTTGGTACTGTAAACTTATACAGAACTAATTAGCAAAGAAAGACTCATTAAAGCTCTGGAGGTCTGAGAAAACTGGCCCTCTCTCATCGTAATGATGTTGGATCCACTACCAGCCTTCAAGACACTTTAGACTTTATCAAACAGATACCTATACTGGGTTAACTCCACAGTTGACTCTTTTTCTCTCTTTCATTCTTTCTTATACTGACTATCTCTGCCACATTTTTGTTGTCTATGTTATTTAGAGAAGAATAAATCTCTTTTTTTCTGACGGGTAAAGGTGGATTCACAGGTCAAGTGTTTTTTTTTTTATTCTTCACATCTTCCACTGATGAGGCTGAACTAAATTGTGTCAGTAAGGTTGTTCTTAAATCCATCAAAGCTGAATTTCAGAGCTGTCAAAAGCAGCAATTCGTGAAGCTGCCATTATTCAGAGTCTGCAACAAGACAGGAAATCAATTTTAACCATGTTCTTAAAGACTACGTTTATTTTCACGCATAGACAAGCTTTAAAGTTTATATTTTACACAGAAGCGGAAATCATCGTGCAGGTCGGTTATAAATGACCAGTGTGTTCTAATCGAGTTGTTCTCACGTGTTAAACACATAACTTCATGTATCGTCTAGCCGAGCAATAACAAGACAATCGCTGTCTGTGTAGCTGCTAATGAGAATGGAACTGACTGCTCTTTAACTTAGAGAGGAAACCAATTGAGTCTGTTCTAACCCAATTGTTGCGTCAGAATGCGGCTTTAAATCTGTTGAATGACATGTATTTATAAAGGATATTATGTGAGTTGTAATTGAATAAATGTGCTTTGGGACTTGTCGGAGATGCGTTTGAGGTAGATTTAAAAAGCAAATTTAATTTCGAAACGTTTATTGGGAGCAGAGTACACAGGGGCTGTTACCGTCTGGACAGCTGATCTCGTGGATGTCCCGGTAGTTTAATTCAGCTTGTTAACAACGCAAAATTGATGTCTAGTCATGGAGCACGGTGTCTGTTTCTGAAGGTCTGTAGAGAGTGAATGCTGCTGATGCTTTTGAAAAGACTATAATTAGCCAGGGCACATCTGGATTTTCCTTTTATGGCCGTTTAGAAGCTGCTTTGTGATTGACATGTCTGGTAGTTTTGCGTAGAGTTGATGGTGGGGGCAAGACAATTGAGGATATTTAATGCGTTTTTTGAAAGTTCTCGTTTCTGTTCATAATCTTAATTCCTCACAGTTCTGTTAAATGTTTAAATCGTGTTTATGTGAGAGTTTGTGTAAGCTGCTGACGCGTGACTTTGTGTATAAGTTAATTTGATTATTTTCCTTATAACTGGACGTACTTTCCGTAAAATAATTTACTCAGAAAATGATAACCCATCTACACGTTTAGCATGGATTACCACACTGTCCGAAAGTTTGCAGTCAGTATGTAGTTTTACTCAATACCTGCAGACGGCGCTGTGGATTAATGTGACTGTTTGGAACGTGCATGCAAGTTCTTATTAAGGGAGAAGGCCCGTGTTTTATTTTGTTACTTTGTAACACACTGTCTCTTTTATATTTCATATTGTCAACTCGTTAAACAGTTTCAAATTGTCTTCAAACTGTGTAATTTGTTAATACATCCTACTGAGTTTAGCCAATTTAATTCCAATATTTTTGGATCCAATTAGTTGAATCCCAAGAAAAAATTAGTAATGACTTTTGAGTTTTATGTGAAGGTGTTAACATTTTTTATGTGAAAAACGTGCATGCTAAAAATTGCATAGTGAAATAAAATTTAGCATGCTGTAAAATAGTATGCCTAAAATTTCCATTAAATTATGAGATTTAAATACTGTATTTTAGTGACATTTTAAGCACTATTTTTAAGTGGATTAGCTTGTTGGGTGGCATAACAACACTTTTAATATGCCAAAATATTTTCTAAAGATTTAAAATAAAGAAATATAAATAAATACTTATTTTTAAAATACAAATTTATTGCATCATATTACATGATTAGAAAAAAAAATAAAAATCTGGTAAAGTTTTAAATTAAAAATTAGCCTATTGTTATTTATTAGGCAAATAACAAACTGTCCAGCACATTCTATCTTCCAAGAATTTTTCTATTTAAATAAAAATAAGTAACATAGAGCTTCACAATTTGTTTAGCCTCTCTTAAAAAAAGTACATTTGTAAATTCATGGATAACAACATTAGCCAAATTAGTAAATTCATTTTAAGATGGGACCCTTTTGGTGCTTCACACATTTTTTTTCTTTTTTCTTTTTTTTTTTCTTGAACAGCTAGATGTTGGACTCATGAAAAATAATTGTTTGCATTGGTCAAAACTTGATTATCTGAAGTCACATGGAAGTCAATGGGCTATTTTCACAATTTATGATGGCATAGCAGTCAAAATAGGAAAATTGAGCTCATGTATGAGACAAATTCTGGACTTTTGTCAGTGATGGGTGGGTCTTTCAAACATATGTTTTTATGTTCATTATAGCTTCTTAAATTAATCATGTTTCAAATTTATTTTTATTATTATACAAGCTGTTTTAAGTCTGTAAGTTAATGTAAGTATAAATGAAGATTATTTAGATTTAACTTAAAACATTTAAGGCACCTAGTATTATTATTATTTTTTTTTACATTGTACATAATACGTACCAAATGCCTCAGTTATCTTTTATGCTAACTTTATAGCTTATTATTTATACTTTACAAACATTTTGATCTGGAGTTTTCATGCATCTCTAATCTTCCTGTTTAAATTGAACTACTCTGGTCATGTGACAATTTGCACTAACCATGTGACACTGCACATATTTAATTTAGACCGATGATTTTCCCATATGTTTGTAGAAAATGCAATGAAATAATGTAAGGTTTTTACAGCTTTAGAAGTAAAACGTATTTCTAAAATAGAAATGGAACGTATTTCTAAATAACAGTGACCAATGGGTTTAGTTTTGTTATGTGCCAGAATTTATTTTGGTCACTGTTGACAAATTTACTGTTTATTGTCAGTTTTCTCTAACTATCTCCCTTGTTTATTTTATTTTAAGGTGTTTAATACATGATTGAAATTCAACAACAAATTCAATTAAACACTAAATTAAAACAATTATATAAAAGACTGATAACTAAAAACATAACGGATTTAATATCCACTGTGACATTTCTTTTTCTTTCTTTCTTTCTTTCTTTCTTTCTTTCTTTCTTTCTTTCTTTCTTTCTTTCTTTCTTTCTTTCTTTCTTTCTTTCTTTCTTTCTTTCTTTCTTTCTTTCTTTACAGATCAAATTGTTAATTTGAAGTTTTACAAGATTCTTTTATTTTTAGTGTAGATAAAATACTTTACCAGATACTTTTGCATAAAGATAACCAACTTAGCATAAGATTCAATGTTATTTATAAATATTGGAACGCTTATAATAAAATAATCAGCTGAAATATGTATAATTTAACCAATTTATTTATTATTTACTTATGTAAATGAGTGTAAAATTATATTTATTCAGTTTTTACATTAATTGTAGCATAAATATTTTAAGATCTTTAAGCTACAATTTGTAAAGTAATATTTTCTGTCTTTTAGTGGATGTATTAGGCTATATCTAACTGAACTTAGACTTAAAACCTTAAATAAAAGTAGGTATTTTTTTAATTTCATGTATCTTGTGTATTTTATTTTATTTTACAAAATTCTGCACAAAAATAGCAAAAATGGTCTGCAGATTCTTTCTAGCTCTGCTTCTGTCTAATTATTAGTTGTTTCCTGAGTCTAGTAACTGAGCTGACATGTTTATGGTGGTCTTTTATAGACGCACTTAGTAGCAGTATTGATTTCCTTGAGCTGTACAGCACGGCATGTGTGAGCTGAGTTTAGCAGACTGATGGTGACAGTATGAGAATGTTGCTTTTGAGGATTTGTAAAGCCATTCTCTAGCGCTTTGTGCAGTTGGACAGAGCTGCGGTGTGTGTGGGGTGCTAATCCTGTGCTATCATTGTGCTTGCCCCTGTTGTTCATCTGTCTTGAACGTGCCCTGGGGGTGCAAAGCACTGATGCCTCACCTCATTTCCTCGCTTTAATAAAGCAAGATGAATTGAACCATGCCACACACTTGTGTCGTGGTGTGATCCCTTTAATGTGGGGCATTTTAAAAATGAAACGATGTCTTGAATTGTGTTTTATTATGAAAACTGTGTTGAGTTCTGTAATGCATTTATATACTAAGCTTAACTGGGTTCCTGACAAACAAGTAAATCCAAATACCATGATTAAGCAGCAGTAAAAAAATGACTAGTGTAGTTAAGACACTAACATGTAGGCATGAAATGATAATCGCTTTGAAGGTGTACCACGGTTTGGAAAAGTCAAGGTTTTAAAAGCGTCAACATTTCTGCAATATGTTTTTTTTAAACAAATGAAGACAGCAGAATCAATACTTAATTTAGCCTGACATGTTTACTGTTCTAAAATATTTTAAATGTTTCTCAAAATAAAATATATTGTGCTAAAAAGGGAAAAAAGTTTTGTTTTTTTACCCCAGACATTTAATAAGAATATATTTTAGACCAGTAATCACAATACAGGGAAACTGTGATATTTTTATCCAAGGTTATCATACCGTTAGAATCTTATACTACCCCATACCCACTAACATGGCACTTGCCAGGCAGTATTTGGGTTATTAATGACAGTTTACACTTCAATGGAAATTTGTCACACATTTTTATTGACTTTAAACAATCTATTTACCATGAAAATACCACTTAAGTGTGCATATAGAGAGTACAGCTTAGTGACTGTAATTCATAATACACTTAAAAACAAACATTTCTTGACATGACATTTTTGCTTAGCGTTAAAACTGTTTTATTTATTAAATTATACAAATAAATATACAAGTTAAGTGGGTCTAACTAGGTCATGTTAATTTCCTGGCATTTTATATAATTTTGCACTATTCTACATTTTTATTTAATATTTTATATAATAAACAATTAAGTGGTTAAAAACATTAGGGTCATACATTATATTAAAGTATATTATCTCCATAATAAGTAAGTCCAAAATAGCAATAAGTGTATTATTATTAATTGTATTATTATTATTATTATTATTATTATTATTAGGGACATTCTACCAAAAATGTACATTTTCTATCCCTTAAATAAACATAAATTTAGTGAATAAAAAGTATTTCATCCCAAAAATGTCTAAAATGGACTGATGGTTGATTTCTGTCAGTTGTTCTGTAAAGGAATATGACATTCATTTGGTTCTCAGATTTTTTTCTTTATTAAAAACACTTTACAAATGTACAAACCCTGTCGATGTCCTCCTCAGCCCAATTGAACCTACAGTTTCAATAGTTTTTTTTATGCTACTGTTATTTAGAAGAAAGGTAGGTAGTGCTGTGAGGCGACAGCACTACCTAGTGCTGTACCTAATTATTATTATTATTCATTCATTCATTTTCTTGTTGGCTTAGTCACTTTATTAATCCGGGGTCGCCACAGCGGAATGAACCGCCAACCTACCCAGCAAGTTTTTACGCAGCGGATGCCCTTCCAGCCGTAACCCATCTCTGGAAAACATCCACACACACACTCATACACTACGGACAATTTAGCCAACCCAATTCACCTGTACCGCATGTCTTTGGACTGTGGGGGAAACCGGAGCACCCGGAGGAAACCCACGCGAACGCATGGAGAACATGCAAACTCCACACAGAAACGCCAACTGAGCCAAGGTTCGAACCTAGCAACCCAGCGACCTTCTTGCTGTGAGGCGACAGCACTACCTACTGCACCACTGCCTCGCCTATTATTATTATTTTATTTTTTTAATTATTATTATTATTATTTAGATTTTTAAATTAAGTTATTAAGTGGGGCGAAGCAGTGGCGCAGTAGGTCATGCTGTTGCCTCACAGCAAGAAGGTCACTGGTCACTCGCTGGTTCGAGCCTCGGCTCAGTTGGCGTTTCTGTGTGGAGTTTGCATGTTCTCCATGCGTTCGCGTGGGTTTCCTCCGGGTGCTCCATTTTCCCCCACAGTCCAAAGACATGTGGTACAGGTGAATTGGGTAGGCTAAATTGTCCGTAGTGTATGAGTGTGTGTGTGAATGTGTGTGTGGATGTTTCCCAGAGATGGTTTGCGGCTGGAAGGGCATCCACTGTGTTAAAACTTGCTGGATAAGTTGGCGGGCCAAGAAAATTAACGAATTAATGAAGTTATTAAGTGTTTCTGTATATTTTGCTAATAAGACATCATTATTTTGAGGGGACAAAACACAATGTTAATGATCACTTTTAGTTTTACTAAAATCAATGGTTCATTGGTGACTTTTAAATAGGTGAAAATGCTTTTAGTTAAATGGGACCTTAAATGTGGCCAGAAAAAACATACCCTTAAATGCTTTTTCTACAGAGGTGAAAACCTGTAGCGCAGCTATACGTAATTGTTTTCTATAATTGGAAAGGAATAGATCTACAGTGAAGGATGTGCAGAGTGTGCTCACAGCAATCGCCACAGAGAGCCATTAGGGAAATACCAACAGTGAGTTTCTGTACTGTGCTGAAAGCAAAATATATTGTTCTTTTTAACAGCCGAGACATTGTGAAATGCCGCAAAAAACACTAATTGGAAACAACTCTTGCACTAGATCAGAGATGCCCAAATTAGCAAAATGCCCAGATTCAAGCCTCGGCTGGGTCAATTGCTGTTTCTGTGTGGAGTTTGCATGTTCTCCCTGCGTTCGCTTGGGTTTCTTCCAGGTGCTGTGGTTTCCCCCCACAGTCCAAAGACATGCGGTACAGGTGAACGGGGTTGGCTAAATTGTCTGTAGTGTATGAATATGTGTGTGTGGATGTTTCCCAGAGATGAGTTGCAGCTGGAAGGGCATCCGCTGCGTAAAAATGTGCTGGATAAGTTGGCCGTTCATTCCCCTGTGGGGACCCTAGATTAATGAAGGGACTAAGGCGACAAGAAAATGAATGAATGAATTTAGTTTAATACGTACATACTGTCATTCAAAAGATAGGGGACAATGCAGCAGATTTGGCTTGACTGGTATATGCTGCATTGGACATCACTGTGTGATAAATGTGATTGCTTACAGTGTTTTATTTGCAATAAGTTATAATTTTTAAAAGCTATCCTGCATTAGTTAATATGATTGAAAGTAATGTTTTCTATTTATTTTTAAATAGCATTAAAAAAATAGGAAATTACCCATGACGATTTTAATGTAAAATAGTTTGGTATATTTATCTTCGGCCCACAGCTCTCTTTGAAATTTAGTTTTGGCCCTTCATACGTTAAAGTTTTGCCACTAGATGTTTAGAATATACTTAAGTTAAAGAAACAGTTGACCCAATAATGAAAACGTACTCATTAATTACTCTTCTCTCAAAACCAAAATCATGACATTTGTTGTTTGTTTGTTATTATTTGTTGTTGTTTGTTATTATTTAAAATGAGCTAAAAAACACAATTCTTGAGTTTGTTTTGGGACAACTTAATTGATTTGTCTTCAACCCACTTAAATTTGCAATAACTAATAGGTTGACTTAATTCCTTCATATTTTCTCAACACAAATCGATTGTGTGGAACCCATCATTTTTTAAAGTGTTGACTTGTAACTAACTTGTTTGAGTTTCTTACTTCTGTTGAACACAAAAGAAGATATTTTGAAAAATCTTGGAAAGTGGTAACCACTGATCTCCATACACTTAAAACCCAAAAGGTTAAGTTAACTCAACTTTGAGGAAACTGATCGCAACAAACCGTTTAAGTTCAAAAACTAATCCTAATGAGTACTGTGAACTTAATCCATTTGAGTACACGAAACAATTTGAGCAAAGTAAAACCCAATAAATGAAGAGAACTTAAACCAACAGAGTACTGCAAAACCCAATAAGTTAAGGCAACTCAAACCATTTAAGGAAACCGATTGCAAGTACAGTGAACTTACTGTACTTCATTTAAGTTGAAGTAATGAAGTAATTAACTCCTTCAACACTGTTTAAAACTCTTTTTAAGTGAGTAAAATTAACTTTCAGTACATTTTGAGTTAACTATGCTCATTTCATTTTATAAAGTTGACTGTTGGGTTTTACAGTAGTATTTCCAATATTGTTCAAAATATATTCCTTTGAGTTTAAGAAAAAAGGTTTGCAACCACTGAAATGTACTGGGTAAAAAATGCTGGGTTTCACACAATTCCTTCATGTTGTTCCAACACAAATTGATTGTTAACTTAAATGCTTTGACAAATTTAAGAGGATTCAACATAAACAATTAAGTTAATCTCCCAAAAGCTTAAGAATTGTGTTGGTTCAACTCAAATTAAATATGTTTTTTAGAGAGTAAGTACACTTTCCTCATTTTATTTTTTGGGTGAACTGCCTCTTTAAGTCTGCACATAAAAAAGTATGCTTGTTTGTCAATTAAGTTACCAATATCAAATTCCTGGAGGAAGCTTTTATTCCTGCTGTAAGACTTCAGCGCATATAGGATACACGTCTAGACAATTATTTCCCAGTGAGCGTAAGGATGTAGAGCAGCTTTAAACTGGGTGGTTATTGACTGGTTTAGTGCGGAGCCCTGAGGACCGGTTGACTGAGATAGATCAATCTCTGTGTTAGTCCTGAGCCTGAGGGAGAACCAGCAGTCACGCATGACCAGCCCCTGAACAGCTCTGATCGGCTATCATCAGGGGATCGTTTAAAGGTTAATCAATTGATTTCAAAAAGATCTCCTAATTTGAAATCGAAGGTCAGGGTTTTAATAGCCATTTGTCTATGACCGAAACAATTTGCGAGCAAATTAAACATATATGTGAAAGTGTTGGAGCCCATGCCCTTTCCTAATGCGACTGGATCAGAGAGAGGGAAACAGCGACTCATGTTTTCATTGGGAGAGGCGAAGTGTGCCGAATAAATTATAGCTGACATTTGGATCTTGATGAAAAGGTTGAGCCTGAGACACAGTAACTAAATAATGTTGAATGGTCAAATGCTGCAGGCAACATTTCAAAATCCATTTCCCCAGCAAAACTGCATCGAGTAGCAATAAGAGGTCTTTAATTGGTTTGCCCACTGAGTAAACCTTTCTTAGAGATGCAGGGCATTTTCTCTGGGCCTCCATCTGTGTATACACTACACAATTAGACTCCCGTTTCAAGTGCAGAACTTGAATCATCTCAGCGCAATTGTCCCGTTCAGAACGCCTGTCAGTGTTTCGGGGCCTTTCTTAATTTAGCCCAGGGTAACGCTCCCCCTCGCTCCTACATAATGGATGATTCTGCACTCCACCATGCAGGAAAGGTTTAATTAAATCATATTCCAATCATAATCCATGTTGTTAATTAAACTGGATAATTTATAAGTACAAAAGAGGGTATTTATTAGCTGCTCAGCGGTGCCGGTTGAGTCGCGGCGTATTAGAACGCACCCCCATCCCCCATCCTCTGCCTGTACTATTGATGCCTTCACATGATTGATAACGGAACGGTGACTGCTGTACTATTTGTCTAATGGTGGTGCAATTAAATCCCCTTGTAAATGACCCATGCCTCATTTCATCCTAATCTATGGAATTTTGATTGAATTTGTCAGCGTTAATTGAAAAATACTGCTATTTAATGTCTGCATTGCGGTTGCGTATCAGCCTTGTCTTTAATGAGACTGTGTCCTTGTGACCCTGGGGAGGGGGTGAGTAAGGGGATTGCCCTTGATTTGGGATGGAGGCAGAGGTGGGAGTGAGGGGTCAAGGTTTTAGGGTGCAACAAGGGAAGGAAGGTCCCCAAAGATTAGGACTAATCACAGCACGGGAACTGAGAAAACGGGGGCATTGCTTATAATTATGTGGAGCAAATGATGCACACATGAGCAACATGGACACACATTTATTGATCAGCAATTCTGCTGAATTATTCATTATTTAATCCCCCTTCCCCCCTAAAACATTGATGATTTCATTATGATGTCTATGAATTTTACCTTTACTGATACATGATTGCATGTATGAATTGCACAGAGCACTGTGTGAATGAAGGCTCTTGACTGCTGATTCACAGGTATCTGAGGTGTCTGAAATGACATATGTGATGACTGACTGCTATAAAGGGCCGTGACTCATGTCATTATGAACAGCCTGTTATAGTGTCATCTGTGAGTTCTCAGTTACAGATTCAGTTAAACGTAGAAACCATATTTGCAATGCAAAAAGAGACATTTTCTGTGAGATTTATACCTCATCTTAATAAATTTACTGACTAGATAGTGAATTAAAATAATATTAAAACAAATACCAGTTTACAGTTGCAAGCAGTAAAAGGCATTTGTTTGTGTACAGTTAAATGACTGCACTGTAAAAAAATACTTTTGTGACAACATTTGTTTTAGTTAATTGTAATGTATGAAAATTAAGTTGGCACATGATTAACTTAGTTTAATAAGTTTCGCAAGCTGTTTTAAGTCAGTTCAATTTAATGTAAGTTGAAATGACTCATGGGGTTAATTTGATTCAACTTAAAAGTTTAAGGCAATCAGTATTTTTACAGTGTGGAAGTGGATGACAGCAGAAGTCTTACATTTAGAAGTTACAAATTGTCTTTCTATTAAGGTGGATTTTGAGTTCAGTAAAAATATCCCAGTCACACTTTAATTTAAGGTGTAAATCTTGCTATTAGCAAACCACGTTTAGCTCAACTATTAGTTTTCTGCTTATTAAAATAGTTATTAAGGTAGTAGTTGGGTTTATGTATTGAACAGGATTAGGGTTGTAGAATAGTATTATTCATTATAAATACTAATAAACATCTTAATAATAAGCAGATAATATGGCAGTGGTTAATAGAACTCAGTTAAAGTGTTATCAAAATTCTAAAGTAGGAATTTTAGATTTGCTTTTTTTTTTTTTTGCTTTGTAATTTTTAAAAGATATTTACAAAATGACATGTTAGAGTATGCAAACACTCTGACCATACTGTACGTATGGTTTACATTATACAGATTGCATTAACACAACCATAATCCATCGCAGAGCCGAAAAATACGCATCAGATCACGTCTCACATGATTCTTGTTTTGACTGTTTGGGAATGTGAGACTGTGTTAGTGACGTTCTAATTTAAGAGACAGCAGCAGCGCTCGAGGCTCCGGCGCGTCAGGACAGCTTCACGTAACCGGAGGAGAGCAGACCAATAGCAGGCGCGGAGGCGCGGTGGGCGCGGCCAGAGCTCATGGTGGAGACGCTTAAACCGAAGGAGCGTAATTCAAACTCACACTTCAGTTGATGATCACAGCTGATGCTGCGAGGAGCAATTTATTGTGACTTCCATCAGGTCGAAATGAAACGCGGCCAAGCAGAAGGGACAAGGACGCTGAAATAACTCAAGGGAGGACGATAAAGCTCATGTGAGATGCTCGACCTTTTTCTCGCCCAGACTTTTCTCAGCCAGGGAGTTGTCTGTGTTTCAATGCACTTGTCTCGCTCTGTTCTTACGGCGAACTGGCTCTGAATCGAGGAAGAAGAAACAGATGCAACGGTTTTATGAACCGCACACACAGAATCGTTCAGAGGATTACCAAAAGCTCAGAGAGTGTCAGTGTATGACGCTGTCCAGCAGTGAGATTCCAATCTGAGAAGCGCAGTGGAGAAAGCTTCTCCCAGACTTCAGGACTTCAGAAATTGTCCACATTAGATCATATGAGTGCAGCTTTCAGCACACCGTTCATGATGATGCAGCGTCCGGTGGGAAGCACCACTGCATTCAGCATTGACTCGCTCATCGGCGGTCCGCCGCAGCCCAGTCCGGGACATTTCGTGTACACAGGTTATCCCATGTTCATGCCATACCGGTCAGTGGTGCTTCCTCCGCCGCCTCCTCCACCCCCTCCAACACTCCCCCAAAGCGCTCTCCCTACGACCCATCCGCACCACCCGATCCCGGGCTTACCCAGCAGCTTCTGCTCCAGCCTGGCGCAGGGCATGGCACTCACATCCACGCTAATGGCCACGTTACCCGGCGGCTTCTCCTCCTCGCCGTCCCAACAGCACCAAGACGCGGCGAGGAAGCTCGGCTCTCAGTCTATTCACGCCATGTTCGACAAATCTCAGGATATTCGTTTGGATGGAGAGGATGGGAAAACGTTTGCGACGAAAGATTCGACGAGCATTCCGTCCTTCCACGATTCGCAGTCCGTACACACCTCTACAGGTGAGACTAAACTCTGCACGCAATTGTTTTCACAGTGAATACTTTTATATTAAACTAACATAGACAACGGATTTTAAAAGTCTTTATAAATGAAATTTGTATGTTTAAAAACGCCATAAGTGAAACTGGCAGGTTACTGATTTATGCGTTCTCCAATTAAAAATAAAATGTTTTTAAAAGCTAATCTTAAAATAATTTAAATTATTTATTATTCAATATTCGTAACGTCTCGTGTTTGAAATAAATGGTTGGCTACTCTTAAACCGCTTTCTGTAAGCTAGAATACATTTTCCAACTTAAAAAATAATTTAGTTGCACCGAGGAGGGTCAAAAATGTAGGACAGAAATAATTATACAAATCCGTACAATAAGGAATTCAGTGTCAAACACGTAAATTAAAAGCCCCTATGAAGATTTTGAGGGAATAGTGCCTGAGGCCGAGCTGCCATCAGTGACTAAATTAGCTCGCTTTAATTGAGGGATTGGAAGGCCAGCGGTGTTCAAATGTCCATAAAACTGTAAGCAAAATTCACTGTCGCCTGGATCATTTATATGTATGCAGAGTGAAATAAATGTAGTCCTGGCCTGTGACTGCAACGTAGGCTAAAGAAATCGACATGATCTAAAGCTCACTTTTAGATTCAAGAAAAATAAGTTAAATTAAGTTTAGCCAAAATCTATATAAAAAGACGATCGCAAGAGATGTGGAACGGGGAACAATTTTAGATCAAGTTCAAGAAATCTTGTTTTGAGGTGTACAAACTACTTTCCTAAGGGATCCATCACCGTGCGTAATTGCGCGTAAAAGTGGCAGCAATAAACCGGACAAGCGTGTTGCGAGACAAGACGAGATTTATTCTTACACGAACACAACTTGTTTTTTATTGTTCACAATATTCAAAAATAAAATCATGTTTTAAATAATGTATTGTGTTTCATTCTACTTTACATTCTTCTTGGGAAAGAATTATAATTCTGCTTGTTTTTCCTCACTGTCATACAGTGCGAGGTCACAGCAAAGACGACTCGAAGGAGGATGATTGTCACAGGAAAGACGAGAGCTTCTCCATGGACAGTGATTTAGATTACAGCTCCGATGATAACGGGCCCGGGAACGCCATGTGTCAGAAAGAAGACGGAGACGGCAGCGGAGGTCTGGACGACGGCGTTCACGGTGGGAATGGGGCCGGGAACACCACATCCACTGGGAAAAATCGGAGAAGGAGGACCGCTTTTACGAGCGAGCAACTGTTGGAACTGGAGAAGGAGTTTCACTGTAAGAAATATCTGTCCCTCACAGAACGCTCGCAAATCGCGCACGCCTTAAAGCTCAGCGAGGTGCAGGTCAAGATCTGGTTTCAGAACCGGAGAGCCAAGTGGAAACGGGTCAAAGCGGGCAACGTCAACAGCAAAACCGGAGAGCCATCCAGAAACCCCAAAATTGTGGTGCCCATTCCGGTGCATGTTAGTCGGTTTGCGATACGCAGCCAACACCAACAGTTAGAACAGGCCCGACCTTGATACACAGGGCTTTAGTTTCCACAGGACAAATTGGAGACTTAAATCGGCCAATACTTAATATGACCAACCTTTTCTTGAGAGGAAACAAGTGACAGTTTGGCTGATAGTTTGTGCCATATATAAATATCATTTCCGTGGAAAAAGAAGCTCGAAAGAAAGCTTCAAACTAAGACCTCTTACTGGGAGAAAACTGCTGTTTTATTTCCGACTTTGGACCAAATCACGAACACATTTTAGTTATTGATATTCCACTGTGTATTTAAAAGAGATAATTGGTTTTACGTTTAGCTTTGTGTGACTGTCTAGTTCGTGTGTTTATTGGCAGAGATGAACATTATCCCAAAAGGAGCACTTCTGGTCTCTGCTGAAGCACATGATATAATTCAATTAATAGTCAAGTTAACACCATTCCCTCGGATTTAAAAAAACAACCTGTTTAAAAAAATGTGCTTTTCTTTTTATGGTCAAATCTATTATTTTAACGTTTTGCTTTGTTTTGTTTTCTTGCATTCGTTTCCCTTTTCTGTAACCATTTAAGACATCACGGGCACGCTGCTAATTTATTTAATATTGTGAGAAGAAAACCTGCTAACGTTTTATCATGAGTTTACTTCAGAATATTGTGTGGATTAAAGCTGGACCATAAACAATTGTAAAGAAATTTGTCTTTTTTTAAAATGCAACGCGCAAGTTTTTCGGGAAAAATAACCAAAACGGTGTTTATAGCTTGGGCTAACAAAATAATTACCTCAAACCAATCTCAAACAATCGAAAGACTTCTGCTTAATTTTAATTGTTTAGTCAACTTCAAATATGAATTTGTATATTTTAAAACAGTTTACAGATGAATAACATTTATAAAAACAACAGCAATTATATGTAATTATTATTTGTAACATTTATATGGTAATTATTTCTTATTACATTATAAAGTTTTCGCCATCTGTTGGCTATAGGGCTCAGTTCGAGCTCTGTTAGTGCAGATGATGGGAAATCATGTCAGTTTGTGGATGGTGGAGTTTTGTGACAGGAGGATGTGCTTCGTGAATGGATTTGAGGGTCAGGGTGAGAGACTCACAGCCGCATGTCAGCCTTGATCTCCGACTCACTTTACTCGACCTGCTTCGTTTTATAGGATGAGGAATAACGAGCCTGTTCGAGCCATGCGGGACACGACGGAATCCTTGAGACGCAAATGTAAATCAAACCGAAATTTGTAAACAGCCTCTGCGGTTACAATGCAATACGAGAGGGGACAAAGTATTATCGTTGCTCTTTAAAATTCGCAGGTTATGTAATCAATTATAATCTTATTATAGCCTAAGACTTTATCTGCCTTTATTTTTAGAAGAGTATTACTTTATCTACATATTTAGCTTTGAAACAATTATGTCATATTCAACGGTGTAAAGAGACTCATTGAGCTCGTTTTCCCCAAATATGACTTATTAAAAACGAGATTCAAGTCAGTATAATGTCAATTAAGACTTTGTAATTTCTACACAGTTATTACATAAATGCAAGCACACAAAAACACATCATTATTATATACAAATGGAATAGATTAACAATTGATATTTAACCCTTTAAAAATGTAGAAAATATTTACCTTATCATGAAAATATATTTTTTAAAGATATTACACTACTAATGCTAACAATAATAATGGCCTATTAACAATAATAATGATGATAATAAGCATTTACATTTTTATTTAAGCTTTTAAATCAAACACAAATTGGGAAATATTTGGTAAAAGACGATTTGATTCTGGTCAAACAGTGTCCAATTCTAAAAATACGAATTACAAAAAAGGACAATGCGTAATTATTTAAAATCCTTACTGAGTCTTGATATAGATTCAGATGCCTTGATTTTAATCTGCTTTGCAAGATCGATGATTTCAGTTTGATTAAGTTCTTGGTTAAATTTTCAATTCTTGATGATATACAGTGAATACATTTAAAACAAGCTTTTGATAATTGCAGAAATGAACAACAAACATGAGTTTACAAATGGAAAGTTAATCAATTAAACACTTTTTATTTATGGTCCACATTTTATTTCAGGAACCAATCACTTTTTTATTCAGTCAGAATTGGAATATAGAATATGGGAACAAAAGAAGAGTTCAGAAGCAAAAACCTTCAAGTGCCACCTGAAATTTTCTCCTAAAATGAGCATTTTCCTCATGTTGCAGTGTGTAAATTGAGTAATTCCAGTCTTATGGCAAAGAATAGCTTCCTTGTATTGTCTTTAAATTAAAATAAGTGGACACACTGAGAGGCTGAAAGAAATGCTCATTTTAGAAGAACATTAGATGTTTTTTTGCATCTGAACTCTTTAAATGGATTCATGGCTTTTGAAAATCAATACTGAATCAGCCATTTTAAAAAATCTAAACAAAATAGTTTTTACTAATCAGGGTGAAATTAGTAAAATCATTGAAACATAGTTCTTTCTACTGCAGTTGTTAATTATTATTAAACTGCAATACTAATGTATCCTCCCAGGGGAAGTGAATTATTGTTGGTAGCAGATTTATTGTTGTATAATGCAGGTCCTGAGCATTGCAGTAGATCAGACATCATCAGTGCCACACACACAAAATAATAACAATGATGCAATGGTGCATGATGAAGTCAGAAAACAGACTCTACATTCATGCATATAATAAGCGACACGAAAAGCGAGCTGAAAGGTGTTTCTAGAGGAGCTGACGTAGGGAGAGAAGGAAAGATCTGACATTTTCCTAAACTCTAATGAATTTTTTGGCAAATTGTAATCAAGGCCGGCCGTGGCGTCTGACAGATAAATGGGCCCGAGGGGATTGAGTCGAGCCTCAGCTTTTCACTCCAGCCTGTCCCTCCTGTACTAAATTAACAACGTCAAATTAACCTCCAATGATTAATCCTGACGGAGAGCACAGACTGCACCGCCAGAGAGAAACACATACACACACACATAAGCTGTAAAACTTCAGGAAAATTTATACTAAACAAAATGAAACATTAAATAAATAAATACACTAATATTTGTTGATTAGAGCAGTAGTGTAATCAGGGAAAAGTGTAATATAGTATCTGATTTTAAAAGGTTTATAAAATATTCACATCAACAAATTTCTAATTTATAACATTGTGTTATTTTTTGGATACACAAAAATTCAATGCTTAGATGCAATTTTTTTTTCTATATTGGTCACCCCCACCCCACAGACAGACAGACAGACAGACAGACAGACAGACAGACAGACAGACACACACACACACACACACACACACACACACAACTGGCATTTATAATTTGACATTTTAAAATATTTTGAGTGAGAACAGGTGAGTTTTAACGCTGCAGTGTAGTCAATCAGAAATGAGGATTAAATAACCAACAAATCATATATAAATATATGCCAAATTTACAGATTCTCAGATTTGTTTATTATATTTAACATGTTATGTCTTTTTATTTATTTTGTTATCATATCAATGTTAAATGACAGAACATGTGTGATTCATTTAATGTAATAATATAAAATATAATATATTTAGTCATGAAGTAAAGGGGACTACCTTTTGATTAAAAGTTGGATTTTCATGTTTTAAAAGGCATTTTACTCAGATATTTAATATATTCTGTCCCCATATCATAATCATATCAGAAAAAAAAAACATTTGAAAAAGTCAAAATAATCAATCATTTAATCACACAAAATGTTGAATTGCTGAACGACACACTGAGAATTCTTCAAAAATTACACTTTTCATGTTTACTAAACACATTTGTGTGCAGTTTTATTTGCTATTTTATGAATATGTTTATATAATAGGGATTTATGGAATGAAAATGTTTCTGGTAAAATAAGGATGAATATGGGGTGATGATGAACAGATATACAGTTGAAGTCAGAATTATTTGCCCCCCTTTGAATTTATTTTCTTTTTAAAATATTTCTTACATGATGTTAACAGAGCAAGGAAATTTTCACAGTATGTCTGATAATTCTTCTTCTAGAGAAAGTCTTATTTGCTTTATTTCAGCTAGAATAAAAGCAGTTTTACATTTTTTAAACACCATTTTAAAATTATCAGCCCCTTTAAGCTATATTTTTTTCGATAGTCGATAGAACAAACTATCGTTATACAATAACTTGCCGAATTACCCTAACCTGCCTAGTTAACCTAGTTAAGCCTTTAAATGTCACTTTAAGCTGCATAGAAGTGTCTTAAAATATCTAGTCAAATATTATTTATAATTAAAAATATAATTAAATATTATTTGTCATCATGACAAAGATAAAATAAATCAGTTATTAGAAATGAGTTATCAAAACTATTATGTTTAGAAATGTGTTGAAAAAAAATCTTCTCTACGTTAAACAGAAATTGGGGAAAAAATAAACAGGGGGGCTAATAATTCTGACCAACTGTATTTGATTATAGCGAATGCGTGAATGCAATTAAAAATCTTTTATGTTAGT